>NC_057806.1:303663400-303668629 GCF_018294505.1 Triticum aestivum | reverse complement strand
TTTTATTTCTTGCTCGTTTATCGGAATCAGGTGATTCAAACGCCTGGAGTTTCGTAACGAAACCGCCGTTCCGACTAACCAACTTTCACAGAGTTTTGCTACTGTGAAATTTTGACCTAATTTCAGATTTCTAAACCGAGTCGTTCTCTCTCGAGTTCCGACTTTCGATGCCTTATTTGATTCGATTCTTTTGCAACCAGGGTTCTTAAGTTGAACTCTCTGGTTAGATCTTTTATTCGAGATTTCCCTGTGCATTAGATGAGTACTTATTGTATGCTTGTTGTTTGTCTGCGTTAGATCACCCGGAGTGCGCCGCTTGTTACTTCGAATCTCTAGGTCACGCGGATCATCAGCAAGGCAAGTAACACTTGATCATATCTTTCCTACTACCCAGTTTTATTGCATTAGATCAAACCCTCAAACACTTGCATTGTTTAGGTTCTAAATTAAATCGTGGGATTGGGAAGTAGAATTGAGGTAGTACCTTTTACCTGTTACTTATGAAACCTTGGGAGTTACTTCTACGTTGCTTAATATGCTATGCTATGCTAGTAGACGTGGATTGGGTGAGTGAATATCCATGACAGATGTGAGATTGTTAATTAATGGTTTATCTAAGGTGGCAACCTAAACACACATCTGGGTGGATTGAGGCACCTGGTTTCCATCAGGACTTGCCTGTATTTCTTCGGACCGCCACCCAGGCTCTAAGGGATCATAAGATATTTCAAACTGGAAACTTCCGTGTGCAGCCACAAGCCAATTATGGGCTTTGGCGTAGTTGATTAAGTTGTGCGAACTCTTACGGGTAGGCTAGCTGATGTAGGGGATGTAGGTTGGTACGGTCTACCCACATGTAAGGTGCTAGCGCTTCTGAAAGACTATGTCTCGGTCATCCGTTTCTCAAACACCATGTAGTACGAGAATCAAGCGGAGGCGATTGAGTCTTGTGGGGAAAAGTGCGCAAACCTCTGCAGAGTGTATAAACTAATCATGATTAGCCGTGTCCCCGGTTATGGACGTTTTGAGTATCTGGTAATTGAATATCCTGTGAATCTCAACATGTTACCTCTAATAAAAGCTATTGGGTTTTAATGAGTACTTTTAATTGGGATTGAGGATGCTGTCAACCATTCTCAATGTTTAACAACCACCATGATAGTTAAACAAAATTATTCCTTTGATGTAGGAAAAAATTGGCTTTTCGCAAAACTGTAACCATAGAGCCTTACCACCAGCCAAATATGCATGTAGTATAGGCTTATTGTTTCATTACTCTCTATGTGTTACATTGCCAGCATATTCCATGTGCTGACCCGTTTTCGGGCTGCAACTTTCATGTTGCAGACTTTTCAGACGACGAGTAAGGAATTTAGGTCGTGGTTCTATACTCAGTGATGCCGATGGAGTTGATGGACTCACTTATCTTCCAAGCCTTCCGCTGTTATCGTTATTAGATGGCCTTAAGCCATATTTATTGTAATAAGTCCTCTTCTGGACAATCGATGTAATAAGTGTGTGATTGCTACTCTGTTATAAATCCTTCGAAGTACTGTGTGGTGTCAGCATTACTGATCCAGGGATGACACCTGAGCACAGAGACTTGATCCATTCGGGTCTGGTCGCTACAGAGATGGTATCAGAGCACACGCTGACTGTAGGACACGACCACTAAGTTAAAGCCATAGATCACTACTCTCCTCTCATTTTCTAACTCCTCATCTATTCTACTCTTTAGGATGACGAACGTGAAGATTAAGTACGCTCAACCGGATGAAGGCACACCATTTGGATTTCACCTGAAGGAAGTCACCAAGTTCCTGAACATTGGATTACCAAGCTTCACGGGAACCTTCAACGCCACTCTGCCTGAAGAGGAGCGCTGGAAGATTCACGCTCACATTCCAGGAAGGACATTCGCCCCAATCACCAAGCCTATAGATAGTGTTTTCAGTGCACCAACTTGGAGTCTGGGAAAGAGCATGGCAGCTCATATCACCATGGGACGCATTGGAGAAGTTTATCAAGAAGACCTCAAGGACGCCATCTACCAGATTTGCGGACGCCGAGATGACAAATGGGACATAGTCAGCACCAAGAAGGATAGATCCATTGCAGCTTTTATCCAGGAGTTAAACCAGCACATTCGACGCCAGGAGAACCAGATGTGCAATGATATGTTGGAGTTGCAGAATGCAAAGGGAAGGATCATCGAGCTAGAAGGAGAACTGAAGTCTACACGCAAGGACTACATGGACGAGATCGTAGCTCTAGAAAGGCACAATAACGATCTTAAGCAGGAGATTGAAGAACTCAAGAGGAAGTTAGCATCCCAGGAGGAAGACGAGTACGTCGCATGTCCAGACAACTACATCATCCTCGACGACACCGATTCGGATCCAAGTGAACCCGACTTCGAAGACGAAGCTGGAGCAGATATCATGGAGTCTTCCACCGGTTCAAATTTCTAGATGACCACCAGATAGTAGTAGTATTTCCCCATGTAAACACAATAGAGTCGAGCACTTTTGCAATAGATAGACCGTTTGTAAGCCCTTGTTTGATTGAATGGAGTGATTTTGTGTGCATTTGCTCATGTGCATTTGGGTAGTGATTCCCCTTAGACCTCATTCTATTCTAAATTTCTCTTCTTTTCTAAACCCATCAGATGCCTCCGAGACGTGACCCTGGATTCGTTTTCCCGCCAGAGATCACCCAACTGATCCAGCAGCAGAACACCCTGATTCAAACATTGGTGCAGAACCAGGGCAACAACAACAACAACCCACCACCACCACCTGCGGATCATTTGACTCGTTTCCTTAGACTAAATCCGCCGGTGTACTCCAGTAGCACCGAGCCGATTGTAGCAGATGATTGGCTCTGCAAGATAGGAAGGGAGTTGACCACTGCAGGATGCACAGATGGAGAAAGAGTGAAGTTTGTAGCACATCAGCTTGAAGGACCCGCAGCCGCATGGTGGGAGAATTTCACAGCCACTTACCCGGTAGACACTGTCACATGGGATCAATTTCAGCAAGCTTTTCGCACTGCCCATGTCTCAGCAGGAGCCATGGCCATGAAGAAGCGTGAGTTTCGCAACTTACGCCAAGGAGGAAGGACTGTTGGCCAGTACGTGGATGACTTTAGCAAATTAGCACGTTATGCCCCAGATGACATTGCTACAGATGCGGCTAAACAGGAGAAGTTTCTAGAAGGACTGAATGATGAGTTCAGCATGCCGTTGATGGTAGCAAGTTTCAATAACTACCAGGAGTTAGTAGACCGAGCCCTTATGATTGAAGGAAAGCAGCAGCAAATTGAGAACCGCAAGCGAAAGTATGGACAAGGGAAGTATAACTCTGGAGCTCAGCAGAAGACTCGTTATACCCCTAAATCAGGAATTCAGTTTCAGCATACCCATGGAGGAGGTAATTCGCACAACCATAATGGCACTAAGAATGGGAACGGGAATGGAGGAAGCAACGGACAGAATCGCACCAACCCATCAACACCATCCAAGGCAGACTTGAGTCACATTACTTGCTTTAAGTGCCGCAAGACGGGGCATTATGCAAATGACTGTCCAGAAGGCCAGAATGGAAATGGCAATGGAAGCTCTGGAAAGAAGCCCAACCCTTTCAACAGGGGACAGGTGAACCACATTGATGTGGAGGAGATTGAAGATCAGCCCGATGCAGTAATCGGTAAGTTTTTGGTTAAGTCATTTACTGTAGTTGTTCTTTTCGATACTGGTGCATCACATTCATACATATCAAGGGAATTTGTGGATAAGTATGAGTTACCGACCCAAGCCCTTAGGTCACCCATGCTAGTAACCTCACCCGGAGCAGAGTACATGGCTAGTAAATGGTGTGATCGACTGCCACTAAGGATTGGACACTATGTTTTCCCCTCAGACCTAATAGTTCTGGAATCCCAAGGATTTGATGTGATATTAGGAATGGATTGGTTATCAAAGTATGGAGGAAACATTGATTGCTCCACTAGATCAATTTTGCTCACCACACCAGAAGGAAGAAGGATTAAGTATGTATCACGGCACGAGCCGAGGAGAGCACAAGTAAATTGCTTATCAGGAGTGGTGCAGGAAGAAGTACCAGTGGTGAAGGATTTTCCTGATGTATTTCCGGAAGAGTTGCCAGGCATGCCACCGGATAGAGACATTGAGTTTTTGATTGAACTATTGCCAGGAACAGGCCCGATATCAAAACGAACATACAGGATGCCAGCACAAGATTTGGCAGAAATCAAGAAGCAGATTAAGGAGCTATTGGATAAAGGTTATATACGCCCAAGCTCTTCACCTTGGGGATCACCCGTTTTGTTAGTGGAGAAGAAGGATGGATCTTTGAGAATGGTTGTTGATTATCGTGAATTGAATGCGGTAACAATCAAGAACAAGTACCCACTACCAATGATAAATGATCTGTTTGATCGTTTGCAAGGAGCCAAAGTGTTTTCCAAGATCGACTTGCGATCAGGGTACCATCAGTTGAAGATTCGGGAGCAAGACATACCCAAGACTGCATTTACCACGAGATATGGACTGTACGAGTATACCATTATGTCATTTGGACTGACTAACGCACCAGCTTATTTCATGAACCTGATGAACAAAGTGTTTATGGAGTTTTTGGATAAGTTCGTCGTGGTGTTCATAGATGACATTTTGATTTTCTCGAAGAATGAAGAGGAACACAAGGAACAATTGTGATTGGTTTTGGAGAAGCTAAGAGAACATCAGTTATACGCCAAGTTCAGCAAATGTGAGTTTTGGCTAAAGGAAGTTGGATTTCTCGGACATGTTATATCCGGAGAAGGAATAGCAGTTGACCCCACAAAGGTTGAGACCGTAACTAATTGGGAAGCACCAACGACAGTTGGAGAGATTCGGAGTTTTCTTGGACTCGCAGGATACTACCGAAGATTCATTGAGAATTTCTCAAGGATTGCTAAGCCTATGACTGAATTGTTGAAGAAGGATAACAAATTCATATGGACTGAGGACTGTGAGGCAAGTTTTCAGGAGTTGAAGAAAAGATTGGTTACCTCACCAGTTTTGATATTGCCAGATCAGACTAAGGATTATGAGGTGTATTGCGACGCTTCACGTCGAGGACTTGGAGCAGTGCTTATGCAGGAAGGAAGAGTTGTTTCGTATGCTTCACGACAACTTAAGCCCCATGAGTTGAATTATGCCACTCA
>NC_057806.1:303643947-303660136 GCF_018294505.1 Triticum aestivum | reverse complement strand
TTTTATTTCTTGCTCGTTTATCGGAATCAGGTGATTCAAACGCCTGGAGTTTCGTAACGAAACCGCCGTTCCGACTAACCAACTTTCACAGAGTTTTGCTACTGTGAAATTTTGACCTAATTTCAGATTTCTAAACCGAGTCGTTCTCTCTCGAGTTCCGACTTTCGATGCCTTATTTGATTCGATTCTTTTGCAACCAGGGTTCTTAAGTTGAACTCTCTGGTTAGATCTTTTATTCGAGATTTCCCTGTGCATTAGATGAGTACTTATTGTATGCTTGTTGTTTGTCTGCGTTAGATCACCCGGAGTGCGCCGCTTGTTACTTCGAATCTCTAGGTCACGCGGATCATCAGCAAGGCAAGTAACACTTGATCATATCTTTCCTACTACCCAGTTTTATTGCATTAGATCAAACCCTCAAACACTTGCATTGTTTAGGTTCTAAATTAAATCGTGGGATTGGGAAGTAGAATTGAGGTAGTACCTTTTACCTGTTACTTATGAAACCTTGGGAGTTACTTCTACGTTGCTTAATATGCTATGCTATGCTAGTAGACGTGGATTGGGTGAGTGAATATCCATGACAGATGTGAGATTGTTAATTAATGGTTTATCTAAGGTGGCAACCTAAACACACATCTGGGTGGATTGAGGCACCTGGTTTCCATCAGGACTTGCCTGTATTTCTTCGGACCGCCACCCAGGCTCTAAGGGATCATAAGATATTTCAAACTGGAAACTTCCGTGTGCAGCCACAAGCCAATTATGGGCTCTGGCGTAGTTGATTAAGTTGTGCGAACTCTTACGGGTAGGCTAGCTGATGTAGGGGATGTAGGTTGGTACGGTCTACCCACATGTAAGGTGCTAGCGCTTCTGAAAGACTATGTCTCGGTCATCCGTTTCTCAAACACCATGTAGTACGAGAATCAAGCGGAGGCGATCGAGTCTTGTGGGGAAAAGTGCGCAAACCTCTGCAGAGTGTATAAACTAATCATGATTAGCTGTGTCCCCGGTTATGGACGTTTTGAGTATCTGGTAATTGAATATCCTGTGAATCTCAACATGTTACCTCTAATAAAAGCTATTGGGTTTTAATGAGTACTTTTAATTGGGATTGAGGATGCTGTCAACCATTCTCAATGTTTAACAACCACCATGATAGTTAAACAAAATTATTCCTTTGATGTAGGAAAAAATTGGCTTTTCGCAAAACTGTAACCATAGAGCCTTACCACCAGCCAAATATGCATGTAGTATAGGCTTATTGTTTCATTACTCTCTATGTGTTACATTGCCAGCATATTCCATGTGCTGACCCATTTTCGGGCTGCAACTTTCATGTTGCAGACTTTTCAGACGACGAGTAAGGAATTTAGGTCGTGGTTCTATACTCAGTGATGCCGATGGAGTTGATGGACTCACTTATCTTCCAAGCCTTCCGCTGTTATCGTTATTAGATGGCCTTAAGCCATATTTATTGTAATAAGTCCTCTTCTGGACAATCGATGTAATAAGTGTGTGATTGCTACTCTGTTATAAATCCTTCGAAGTACTGTGTGGTGTCAGCATTACTGATCCAGGGATGACACCTGAGCACAGAGACTTGATCCATTCGGGTCTGGTCGCTACAGTGTGTCCCTAATCTTAGCGTTCTCAGAAGCACTGTTTTAGGAGATAAACAATACAACTTGGGGGCTATCGTTGCACGTAGGTTGCATAATAATCGTATTCATGGAGATTTCTTTGGTGGAATTTATGCTACCCGTCTACCTAATTTTCTTGATATACACATACGTGGGTATGATATTGAGTCGCCTCCTGTTTATTTAGATTATGAAGCCATGGTTCATCATCAGTTTGTTGAGAGGAACGATCGGTTCCTCCAGTACCGACTAATCTTTGACAGACGACGCACCTATCACGTCGCTCTCCCTGCTCCTGCTTTCTTTGACTCTCAGGCAAAAGGGAGATATATTATAACCAGGGAGGAGGCAGACGAGTATAAGAGGAGGACGGAGACGGCCCGTCTCCAAGTGGTAGCTCACGAGGCAATAGTTGTTGCATCTCAGTACAACCCCAGCTACAACTTTGGATATCCGCTAGGCCAGCCGTGGCCATAGACCAACTTAGGCCAAAAGCCTAAGCTTGGGGGAGTACGTATTTCTCATCGACAGTACATTCATGTTCACACACTCATTGCTAGTTGTCGGTGCTCATACTTTTCACTATATCATCCATGCCAGTTTATTTTCCTTTTTATGCTTTCTTCTTGTGTGTTTAATAAACCTTAAGAAAAAACCTTAAGAAAAAAATTAGTTGTAACTTTTAGTTAATTTACTTTCCATGCTTGTAGTAGTAATTAAAAAGAGAACCCAAAAATATTTCTCGTTCTTCTTTTGTTTGTTGGGAGCTTTCCCGTGTAAATAGTTTTATTTCTTTCTTTCCTTTGGGGGGTCGAGAGGAGAAGACCATAATGAAAATGTTAAAGTGGCTCTCATATGCATTATTGTTGATCTAACAAAGAGCCCATATTACCTTGTCTTCTCTCTTGAATTGAATGCTTGCAGATTCCAGCTTAGTCCAATGCACGTGCACTGTTATTATTATCCACACTATTCGGTCTTGCAAGTGAAAGGCAATAATGATGATTATATGATGAACTTATTGAGATGAGAAAAGCTGGTATGAACTCGACCTCTCTTGTTTTTGTAAATACGATTAGTTCATTGTTCCTGATTTAGCCTATTATGAATAAACATGTTTGCAATGACAATTAGAGATTATAGTTGCTTATGCCATGCTTAATCAGCTAGGAGCTTATAATGGTTTACCTTGTGTGCCAACATGCTATTAAAATGGTTGTGATGTGGTATGATAGGGTAGTATCCTCTTTTGAACGATTCAAGTGGCTTGACTTGGCACATGTTCACACATGTAGTTGAAACAAAATCAACATAGCCTCTACGATATTTATGTTCATGGTGCATTATATCCTACTCATGCTTGCATTCGGTGTTGATTAATTTTAATGCATGTTCATGACTGTTGTCGCTCTCTAGCTGGTCGCTTCCCAGTCTTTTGCTAGCCTTCACTTGTACTAAGCGGGAATAATGCTTGTGCATCCAATTCCATAAACCCCAAAGTTGTTCCATATGAGTCCACCATACCTACCTATATATGGTATCTACCTGCCGTTCCAAGTAAATTTGTATGTGCCAAACTCTAAACCTTCAAATAAACATTCTGTTTTGTATGCTCGAATAGCTCATGTATCAACTAGGGCTGTCCATATCTTCCATGTTAGGCGGGTTATTCTCAAGAGGAGTGGACTCCGCTCCTCACTCACGAGAAAGTGGCTGGTTACCGGGATGCCCAGTCCCATGCTTTATGCAAATCAAATCAAAATAACTGCAAACAAAACTCCCCCGGGACTCTTGTTAGTTGGAGGCACTCGTTGTTTCGAGCAAGCCATGGATTGATGCTTGTTGGTGGAGGGGGAGTATAAACTTACCATTCTGTTTGGGAACCGCCTATAATGTGTGTAGCATGGAAGATATCGCCATCTCTTGGTTGTTATGTTGACAATGAAAGTATACCGCTCAAAATATTATTCATATCTATTTCAAAACCGAGCTCTGGCACCTCTACAAATCCCTGCTTCCCTCTACGAAGGGCCTATCTATTTACTTTTATGTTGAGTCATCATCCTCTTATTAAAAAGCACCAGTTGGAGAGCACCACTGTCATTTGCATCCATTACTATTAGTTTACATTGAGTATGACTTGACTGGATCTCTTTTACCATGAATTACAATGTCTAGTCAGTCCTTGATCTTTAAAGGTGCTCTGCATTTATGTTTTGCGGTCTCAGAAAGGGCTAGCGAGATACCATCCTGTTATATCATATCATGATTGTTTTGAGAAAGTGTTGTCATCCGAGATTTATTATTATTGCTCGCTAGTTGATTATGTCATTGATGTGAGTAAACATGAGACCTAAATGTTATTGTGAATATGGTTAGTTCATAATCTTTGCTGAAAACTCGAATGCTGGCTTTACATATTTAAAACAACAAGAGCAAACAGAGTTTGTAAAAGTTTTTCTTTATCACTTTTAGTTTATCAACTGAATTGCTTGAGGACAAGCAAATGTTTAAGCTTGGGGGAGTTGATACGTCTCCGTCGTATCTACTTTTCCAAACACTTTTGCCCTTGTTTTGGACTCTAACTTGCATGATTTGAATGGAACTAACCCAGACTGACGTTGTTTTCAGCAGAATTGCCATGGTGTTATTTTCGTGCAGAAATAAAAGTTCTCGGAATGACCTGAAAATAAATGGAGAATTATTTCGGAATATATAAAAAATACTGGAAGGAAGATCCATGTCAGGGGGCCTCCACCTGTCCACGAGGGTGTGGGGCGCGCCCTACCCCCTGGGCGCGCCCCCCTGCCTCGTGGGACCCCTGATGCTCCACCGACCTCAACCCTGACTCCATATATTCACTTTTGGGGAGAAAAAAACTAGGGAGAAGGATTCATCACATTTTACGATATGGAGCCGCCGCCAAGCCCTAAACTCTCTCGGGAGGGCTGATCTGGAGTCCGTTCGGGCTCCGGAGAGCGGAATCTGTCGCCATCGTCATCATCAACCATCCTCCATCACCAATTTCATGATGCTCACCGTCATGCGTGAGTAATTCCATCGTAGGCTTGCTGGACAGTGATGGGTTGGATGAGATTTATCATGTAATCGAGTTAGTTTTGTTAGGGTTTGATCCCTAGTATCCACTATGTTCTGAGATTGATGTTGCTATGACTTTGCTATCCTTAATGCTTGTCACTAGGGCCCGAGTGCCATGATTTCGGATCTGAACCTATTATGTTTTCATCAATATATGAGAGTTCTTGATCCTATCTTGCAAGTCTATAGTCACCTACTATGTGTTATGATCCGGCAACCCCGAAGTGACAATAATCGGGACCACTCCCGGTGATGACCATAGTTTGAGAGTTCATGTATTCACTATGTGTTAATGCTTTGTTCCGATACTCTATTAAAAGGAGGCCTTAATATCCCTTAGTTTCCAATAGGACTCCGCTGCCACGGGAGGGTAGGACAAAAGATGCCATGCAAGTTCTTTTCCATTAGCACGTATGACTATATTCGGAATACATGCCTACATTACATTGATGAATTAGAGCTAGTTCTGTGTCACCCTAGGTTATGACTGTTACATGATGAACCGCATCAGGCATAATTCTCCATCACCGATCCATTGCCTACTGATGACAAACAAGTATAGGGGATCTATCGTAGTCCTATTGATAGGTAAGAGTGTCAAACCAACGAGGAACAGAAGGAAATGATAAGCGGTTTCCAGCAAGGTATTCTCTGCAAGTACTGAAATAAGTGGTAACAGATAGTTTTGTGATAGGATAATTTGTAACGAGCAACAAGTAACAAAAGTAAATAAAGTACAGCAAGGTGGCCCAATCCTTTTGTAGCAAATGACAAGCCTGGACAAACTCTAATATGATGTAAAGCGCTCCCGAGGACACATGGGAATATCGTCAAGCTAGTTTTCATCACGCTTACATGATTCGCGTTCGGTACTTTGATAATTTGGTATGTGGGTGGACCGGTGCTTGGGTGCTGCCCTTACTTGGACAAGCACCCCACTTATGATTAACCTCTACTGCAAGCATCTGCAAATACAACAAAAGTATTAAGGTAAACCTAACCATAGCATGAAACATATGGATCCAAATCAGCCCCTTACGAAGCAACGCATAAAGTAGGGTTTAAGCTTCTGTCACTCTAGCAACCCATCATCTACTTATTACTTCCCAATGCCTTCCTCTAGGCCCAAATAATGGTGAATTGTAATGTAGTCGACGTTCACATAACACCACTAGAGGAGAGACAACATACATCTCATCAAAATATCGAACGAATACCAAATTCACATGACTACTAATATCAAGACTTCTCCCATGTCCTCAGGAACAAAAGTAACTACTCACAAAGCATAAACATGTTCATAATCAGAGGGGTATTAATGTGCATATAGGATCTGAACATATGATCTTCCACCAATTAAACCAACTAGCATCAACTACAAGGAGTAATTTACACTACTAGCAACCTACTAGCACCAATCCCGGACTTGGAGACAAGAATTGGATACAAGAGATGAACTAGGGTTTTGAGATGAGATGGTGCTGATGAATATGTTGATGGAGATTGCCCTCTCCCGATGAGAGGAGCGTTGGTGATGACGATGGCGATGATTTCCCCCTCCGGGAGGGAAGTTTCCCCGGCAGAACAGCCCCGCCAGAACCCTAGATATGCTCCGCCAAGGTTCCGCCTCGTGGCGGCGGAGTTTCGTCCGAGAAGATGGATTATGATTATTTTTCCATCGAAAGAGTCCATATAGCAGAAGATGGTCACCGGAGGGCCACGAGGGGGGCCATGAGGTAGGGGGCGCGCCCAGGGGGGGTAGGGCACGCCCCCCACCCTCGTGGGCAGGGTGTGGCCTCCCTGGTGAAGTTCTTGCGCTCAATGTTTTTTATATATTTGGAAAATATCATCCGTGAAGTTTCAGGACTTTTGGAGCTGTGCAGAATAGGTCTCTAATATTTGCTCCTTTTCCAGCCAGAATCCCAGCTGCCGACATTCTCCCTCTTTATGTAAACCTTGTAAAATAAGAGAGAATAGGCATAAGTATTGTGACATAATGTGTAATAACAGCCCATAATGCAATAAATATTGATATAAAAGCATGATGCAAAATGGACGTATCAACTCCCCCAAGCTTAGACCTCGCTTGTCCTCAAGCGAAAAGCCGAAATCGAAAAATATGTCCACATGTTTAGAGATGAAGGTGTCAATAAAAATAAAATACGGACATGAGGGCATCATGATCATTCTTAGAACAGCAACTTATATAATTCTTGTCATATGATATATTATGCTAGAGTAATAATTCAATCACAATATCAAGTATGGATCGTAAACTTCATTGAAAACTAACAAACTATAATCTCAGTCATTGAAGCAATTGCAATTTATCATAACATAGGAAAGAGTCAATGTATAAGAGCTTTTTAGCAAGTCCACATACTCAACTATCATATAGTCTTTCACAATTGCTGACACTCACACAATACTTATGGGTATGGAGTTTTAATCGGACACAGAGAAAGATAGGGGCTTATAGTTTTGCCTCCCAACATTTTACCTCAAGGGTAATGTCAACAGTAATAGTTCATGAAAACCCACATCCAATTAGCCATATATACCAGGATCTTTCCAACATGTTGTGCTTGCCAAAGGATAAAATGTAAAAAGGAAGGGTGAAGATCACCTTGACTCTTTTGCGGTATAGGAGATAAAAGTAAAAGATAGGCCCTTCACAGAGGGAAGCAGAGGTTGTCATGCGCTTTTATGGTTGGATGCACAAAATCCTAATGCGAAAGAACGTCACTTTATATTGCCACTTGTGATATGGACCTTTATTATGCAGTCTGTCGCTTTTATCACTTCCATATCACATGATCATATAAGGCTTATTTCTTCCACACCAATCAATCATACATATTTAGAGAGCAATTTTTATTGCTTGCACCGATGACAACTTACTTGACGGATCTTACTCAATCCATAGGTAGGTATGGTGGACTCTCGTGGCAAAACTGGTTTAAGGGTATTTGGAAGCACAAGTAGTATCTCTACTTGGTGCAATGAATTTGGCTAGCATGAGGGAGGAAGGCAAGCTCAACATGTTGGAGGATCCAAGACAATATAATTATCTCAGATGTAAGAAAACATAACCCATTACGTTGTCTTCCTTGTCCAATGTCAACTCTTTAGCATGTCATATTTTAATGAGTGCTCACAATCATAAAAGATGTCCAAGATAGTATATTTATATGTGAAGACCTCTCTTTCTTTATTACTTCCTATTAATTGCAACGATGACCAAAACTATGTTTGTCAACTCTCAACAACTTTTATTCATCATACTCTTTCTATGTGAGCTCATTACTCTCCATAAGAGTCACATGATCTCTTTGTTTCTTTTTATTTCTTTCTCTTTTTTTATTCACTTAGGATCATGGCAAAATAATCAAGCCCTTGAATCAACACTAATCTTTATTATATAGCTCATGGACTCGATTACATAGAAGGATAATAAAGCAAAACTCACAACTAGATCATACTAAGAACTTTTATTCTACTAGATCAAGATATTACCAAAAGGATCGAACTAAGAAAAACAGTAAAGATAAAAGTGATGGTGATACGATACCGGGGCACTCCCCCAAGCTTGGCAGTTGCCAAGGGGAGTGCCCATACCCATGTGTTTATGTCTCCTTCCTTGGAGGTGGTGATGATGGAGTTGTTGATGATGTGGGCTTGTCATCCATCTTCCAAGGCATAGGATCACCATCATAGAAGGATGATCGAGTCTCCGGGATCCTCAAATCTGCAGCCAAACTCATCCTCTTGAATCTATAATCATATTCACAGTTTTGGTTTTGCAGGTCATAGATCTGGGCTTGGAGGCGCTTGATTTTCTCGTGAAGCTTGAAGATGGCGAGAGAACTCATCCTCATGGTTGGAGGAGGAGGGAGACGACATAGTGCCTGGCCTTGAGAACCCTGACAGAAAATAGCTCGAAACAAAGACAAGAGATTTTTGCGTGATACGTGAGTCAAAACCCCCGGGAGATTATATAATGAATTTTTACCGACCAAAATACGTGTCCTGTAAGAAAATGGAGTCCGGGGAGCACATGAGGTGCCCACGAGGTAGGGGGCGCGCCCTGGGGGTAGGGCACACCCTCCACCCTCGTGGGGCCCTCGTGTCCTTTCCGGACTGCTGCTTAATTTTCTATTTTTCTAAATATTCCAAAACGGAGAAATATTGCCTTAATACTGTTTTGGAGTCGGTTTACTTACCGTACCACATACATATTCCTTTTCAGAGTCTGAAACGTTCCGAAAAGTGTCATTTATGTACTCCTCTGGGGTTACGGTTTCAATAACATTGGTTTCAACATTTATGGGATTACCTGAGATATAGTGTTTGATTCTTTGACTGTTCACCACCTTCGGATTTGTGCCTTCGAAGTTGTTAATTTTTATGGCACCGGAACGGTAGACCTCCTTGATAACGTAAGGGCCTTCCCATTTAGAGAGAAGTTTTCTTGCAAAAAATCTTAAACGAGAGTTGTATAGCAATACATAATCACCTACATTAAACTCACGCTTTTGTATCCTTTTGTCATGCCATCTTTTAACTTTTTCTTTGAACAACTTGGCATTTTCATAGGCTTGGGTTCTCCATTCATCAAGTGAGCTAATATCAAATAACCTCTTCTCACCAGCAAGTTTAAAATCATAATTAAGTTCTTTAATAGCCCAATAAGCCTTGTGTTCTAGTTCGAGAGGTAAGTGACATGCTTTTCCATAGACCATTTTATACGGAGACATACCCATAGGATTTTTATATGCAGTTCTATAGGCCCATAATGCATCATCTAGTTTCTTGGACCAATTCTTTCTAGACCTATTAACAGTCTTTTGCAAAAATAATTTGAGTTCTCTATTGCTCAATTCTACTTGACCACTAGACTGAGGGTGATAAGGAGATGCAATTCTATGATTAACATCATATTTAGCAAGCATTTTATGGAAAGCCCCATGAATAAAATGTGAACCACCATCAGTCATTAAATATCTAGGGACTCCAAACCTTGGAAAAATAACTTCTTTAAGCATTTTAATAGAAGTGTTATGATCAGCACTACTAGTTGGAATAGCTTCTACCCACTTAGTAACATAATCAACAGCAACTAAAATATGTGTATAACCATTAGAGGAAGGAAAAGGTCCCATATAGTCAAAGCCCCAAACATCAAATGTTCTATAACAAGTGAATAATTCGTAGGCATTTCTTGGCGTCTACTAATATTACCAATTCTTTGACATTCATCACAAGATAAGACAAACTTACGGGCATCCTTGAAGAGAGTAGGCCAATAAAAACCAGATTGCAGTACCTTATGTGCAGTTCTATCTCCAGCATGGTGTCCTCCATAAGCTTCGGAGTGACACTTGCGTAGGATCTATTCCTATTCATGCTCAGGTACACAACGTCTAATAACACCACCTACTCCTTCTTTATAAAGATGTGGGTCATCCCAAAAGTAATGCCTCAAATCATAAAAGAACTTTTTATTTTGCTGGCATGTCAAACTAGGTGGTATAAACTTAGCAACATTGTAATTAGCATAATCAGCATACCATGGAGCAGTATGAGAAGTATTTATGACATTTAGTTGCTCATCAGGAAAGCTATCATCAATAGGTAGTGGGTCATCAAGCACATTTTCTAACCTAGACAAGTTGTCTGCAACGGGGTTCTCGGCTCCTTTTCTATCAACAGTGTGTAAATCAAATTCTTGTAGCAAGAGAACCCATCTAATAAGTCTAGGTTTAGCATCTTTCTTTTCCATAAGATATTTAATAGAAGCATGATCAGTGTGAATAGTTACTTTAGAATCAACAATATAAGGTCTAAACTTATCACAGGCAAATACAACAGCTAAGAATTCTTTTTCAGTAGTAGCATAATTTCTTTGAGCATTGTCTAGAGTTTTACTAGCATATTGAATAACATTTAGTTTCTTATCAACTCTTTGTCCTAGAACAGCACCTACAGCATAATCACTAGTATCACACATAATTCCAAAGGGTAAATTCCAATCAGGTGGCTGAACAATAGGTGCAGAGATCAATGCTTTCTTAAGTATTTCAAATGCTTCTACACAATCATCATCAAAGACAAATGGTATATCCTTTTGCAATAAATTAGTCAGAGGCCGAGTGATTTTTGAGAAGTCCTTAATGAACCTCCTATAAAAACTGGCATGACCAAGGAAACTTCTTATACCTTTGATGTCCTTGGGACATGGCATCTTTTCAATAGCATCAACCTTGGCTTTCTCAACTTCAATACCTCTTCCAGAAACTTTATGCCCCAAGACAATACCTTCATTAACCATAAAGTGGCACTTTTCCCAATTCAAGACAAGATTAGTTTCTTCACATCTCTGCAAAACTCGATCAAGGTTGCTTAAGCAATCATCAAAAGAAGATCCATAGACAGAAAAGTCGTCCATGAAAACCTCGCAAATCTTTTCACAAAAGTCAGATAATATAGCCATCATGCATCTTTGAAAGGTAGCAAGTGCATTACATAAACCAAAAGGCATACGTCTATAAGCAAAAGTACCAAAAGGGCATGTAAAAGTAGTCTTTGACTGATCTTTGGCTGACACGGGTATTTGAGAGAAACTAGAATAACCATCTAGAAAGCAAAAACATGTATGTTTAGACAATATTTCTAGCATTTGATCGATAAAAGGTAAGGGGTAATGATATTTTTAGTAGCCTTATTTAATTTGTGGAAATCAATTACCATCCTATAACCTGTAATAATTCTTTGAGGAATCAATTCATCTTTATCATTAGGAACAACAGTAATACCTCCCTTCTTAGGGACACAATGGACAGGACTTACCCACTTACTATCAGCAATGGGATAAATTATACCTGCCTCAAGGAGCTTTAGTATCTCCTTTCTTACCACTTCTCTCATTTTAGGATTCAGACGACGCTGATGATCACAAACTGGTCTAGCATCTTCTTCCAAATTAATTTTATGTTGACATAGAGTGGGACTAATGCCCTTAAGATCATCAAGAGTATACCCAATAGCACCATGGTGCTTCTTCAGAGTTTTCGATAATCTCTCTTCTTCATGCTCTGAAAGGTTAGCACTAATAATAATAGGATATATCTTTTTCTCACCAAGATAAGGATATTTAAGAGTATCAGGTAACGGCTTAAGCTCAAACACGGGATCACCCTTGGGTGGAGGAGGATTCCCTAGGATTTCAACAGGTAAATTGTTTTTTAGAATAGGTTCTTGTTTAAAGAATACTTCATCTAATTCCCTTCTTTCATTCATAAACATATCATTTTCATGGTCTAGCAAATATTGTTCTAAAGGATCACTATGAGGTACGGAAATAGAAGCAAGACCAATAATTTCATCCTTACTAGGTAATTCTTCTTCACGGTGTTGTCTACTAAATTTAGAAAAATTAAATTCATGAGTCATATTATCTAAGCGACAGTAACAATATCCCTTTTGCAATCTATGGTAGCATTAATAGTATTTAAGAAGGTTCTACCAAATATAATGGGACAAAAACTATCTTGTGGGGAACCAAGAACAAGAAAATCAGCAGGATATTTAGTTTTCCCACACAAGACTTCAACATCTCTAACAATTCCCATTGGTGAAATAGTATCTCTATTAGCAAGTTTAATTGTGACATCAATATCTTCTAACTCAGCGGCTGCAATGTCATGCATAATTTCTTTGTATAAGTCAATAGGTATTGCACTAGCACTAGCACCCATATCACACAAGCCATGATAACAATGATCTCCTATTTTAACAAAAATAACAGGCATGCCTACCACAGGTCTAGGTTTATCTGTATTACAGGGTTTAGCAATTCTAGCAGTTTCATTATAGAAATAAATAACATGCCCATCTATATTATCAGACAAGAGATCTTTAACAATAGCAATATTGGGTTCAACTTTAACTTGATCAGGAGGTGTATATGTTTTAATATTGCTTTTATGAACCACAGTTGAAGCTTTAGCATGATCCTTTATCCTAATAGGGAAAGGCGGTTTCTCAACATAAGAAGTAGGAACATTAGGATGATTATAAGTAATAGTCTTTTCTTCAACTTTAATAGGTGCGGCTACTTTTACTTCTATGGGAGGATGATATTTAAACCACTTCTCCTTGGGGAGATCAACATAAGCAGCAAAAGATTCACAGAAAGAAGCTACTATCTCAGAGTCAAGTCCATATTTAGTGCTAAATTTATGAAAAATATCGGTATCCATGAAAGATTTAACACAATCAAAACTAGGTGTCATACCTGACTCCTTACCATTGTCGAGGTTCCAATCTTTGGAGTTGCATTTAATTCTTTCCAATAAATCCCATTTGAATTCAATAGTCTTCATCATAAAAGAGCCAGCGCAAGAAGTATCAAGCATGGTGCGGTTGTTACCAGAAAGCCGAGCATAAAAATTTTGAATAATCATTTCTCTTGAGAGCTCATGATTGGGGCATGAATATAACATTGATTTAAGCCTCCCCCAAGCTTGAGCGATGCTTTCTCCTTCGCGAGGCCAAAAATTATATATATATAATTGCGATCACGATGAACCAGATGCATAGGATAAAACTTTTGATGAAATTCCAATTTCAATCGTTTGTAGTTCCAAGACTCCATATCATCACATAGCCTATACCATGTCGATGCATCTCCCCTCAAAGATAAGGGGAAGACCTTCTTAACAACATCTTTGGGTACACCTGCAAGCTTAAATAATCCACAAACTTCATCCACATATATTAGATGCTCATCAGGATGTTTTGTTCCATCTCCTAAAAAAGGATTAGCTAGCAGTTTTTCTACCATACCCAAAGGAATTTCAAAGCAAGCATTTTCATTTTCAGTAGGTTCAGTGGGTTGAGGAGCAACTCTTTGCTCTACAGGATGGGGTGAGGTTACCCCGAACAAGCCCCTCAGAGGATTACTTTCCATAGTAACAAGTGACAGTAAATTTCAGCACACTATATAAATTTTTCCTTACCAAATTCCACCTACCAAAGGCGCTTCACTCCCCGGCAACGGCACCAGAAAAGAGTCTTGATGACCCACAAGTATAGGGGATCTATTGTAGTCCTTTCGATAAGTAAGAGTGTCGAACCCAACAAGGAGCAGAAGGAAATGATAAGCGGTTTCCAGCAAGGTATTCTCTGCAAGTACTGAAATAAGTGGTAACAGATAGTTTTGTGATAGGATAATTTGTAACGAGCAACAAGTAACAAAAGTAAATAAAGTGCAGCAAGGTGGCCCAATCCTTTTGTAGCAAAGGACAAGCCTGGACAAACTCTAATATGATGTAAAGCGCTCCCGAGGACACATGGGAATATCATCAAGCTAGTTTTCATCACACTCATATGATTCGCGTTCGGTACTTTGATAATTTGGTATGTGGGTGGACCGGTGCTTGGGTGCTGCCCTTACTTGGACAAGCATCCCACTTATGATTAACCTCTACTGCAAGCATCCGCAAATACAACAAAAGTATTAAGGTAAACCTAACCATAGCATGAAACATATGGATCCAAATCAGCCCCTTACGAAGCAACGCATAAACTAGGGTTTAACCTTCTGTCACTCTAGCAACCCATCATCTACTTATTACTTCCCAATGCCTTCCTCTAGGCCCAAATAATGGTGAAGTGTCATGTAGTCGACGTTCACATAACACCACTAGAGGAGAGACAACATACATCTCATCAAAATATCGAACGAATACCAAATTCACATGACTACTAATAGCAAGACTTCTCCCATGTCCTCAGGAACAAAAGTAACTACTCACAAAGCATAAACATGTTCATAATCAGAGGGGTATTAATGTGCATATAGGATCTGAACATATGATCTTCCACCAATTAAACCAACTAGCATCAACTACAAGGAGTAATTAACACTACTAGCACCAATCCCGGACTTGGAGACAAGAATTTGATACAAGAGATGAACTAGGGTTTTGAGATGAGATGGTGCTGATGAAGATGTTGATGGAGATTGCCCTCTCCCGATGAGAGGAGTGTTGGTGATGACGATGGCGATGATTTCCCCCTCCGGGAGGGAAGTTTCCCCGGCAGAACAGCCCCGCCAGAACCCTAGATATGCTCCGCCAAGGTTCCGCCTCGTGGCGGCGGAGTTTCATCTGAGAAGATGGATTATGATTATTTTTCCATCGAAAGAGTCCATATAGCAGAAGATGGTCACCGGAGGGCCACCAGGGGGGCCATGAGGTAGGGGGTGCGCCCAGGGGGTAGGGCGTGCCCCCCACCCTCGTGGGCAGGATGTGGCCCCCCAGGTGAAGTTCTTGCGCTCAATGTTTTTATATATTTGGAAAACATCATCCGTGAAGTTTCAGGACTTTTGGAGCTGTGCAGAATAGGTCTCTAATATTTGCTCCTTTTCCAGCTAGAATCCTAGCTGCCGGCATTCTCCCTCTTTATGTAAATCTTGTAAAATAAGAGAGAATAGGCATAAGTATTGTGACATAATGTGTAATAACAGCCCATAATGCAATAAATATTGATATAAAAGCATGATGCAAAATGGACGTATCACCTACGAGCTTTTCATATATTGTTTTTCGCTTATTTACTTTTCCGTTGCTATTGTTATCATCACTACAAAACACCAAAAATATTACTTTTGCTACCGTTACCTTTTACCACTACTATCATATTACTTTGATACTAAACACTTTGTTGCAGATATTAAAGTTTCCAGGTGTGGTTGAATTGACAACTCAGCTGCTAATACTTGAGAATATTCTTTGGCTCCCCTTGTGTCGAATCAATAAATTTGGGTTGAATACTCTACCCTCGAGAACTGTTGCGATCCTCTATACTTGTGGGTTATCACATAGGTATGACTATCTTGATTCTGTCATAAAATCGTCATGGATGTAATGCATGACAGAAAACGTGACCTACTGTGACAAACACGTATCATCATGGAAGTGTAATTTTTTTGTAGTGCATGTCATGAAGGAAGACATTGATATCATTCACGTCAACATTGAAGAGCAATTGGCAGATATCTTCACAAAGCCCTTGGGTTTTGAAAGCTGCGGTGTGAGCTAAATATCTTAAAATCCTCGAATGTCCTGTGATTGGACACACATCCTGACGCTTATGCATGTTGATGACTTAGATGTGCAACACATGAAGTAACGTATGTCTTCAATCAATGAAGACTTGCCCTCTAAGTGTGAATACATTAACGCGGAATTTGACTTCGGAGCGCCACGATAATTGTGCGCCATGTCTGGGTCTAATACTTCCTATACGGTGGGTAACGCCACCAGCAAACTTTCCCAAAGATTTCCATTTGGCGTCATGATTGCATTATCTTCGCATTTTGTTTGTCTTCAACATTGATTTGACTTCAAGGTTTATCTTCGCAGTGTTTATTTGGTCTTTTC
>NC_057806.1:303637632-303643648 GCF_018294505.1 Triticum aestivum | reverse complement strand
GTTCTGTCCTCTACAACATTCACTTATAGCTATGTCTTCAAACTTGCCATTGTTCTGAACTAAGTGAATGTGATCGGACCCTAACCCCTTATGTGCTTCTTCCTCAAATTCTGCCTATCTAGTCATATGCATTCTGTCGAAATGTGTCAAATGTCTTCACTGTGTCCTTGTCAGCTGAAGATACAGAGACAGACATTTAAATCTGCTTTCAATGCTATATCTCTTTTGCCTGAATACCGAGAAGCCGGAACGACCACCCCACAAACCAGGCATGCGTGGGAACATGTAACAACTCTCAATGAGTTGCATGCATGCCACGTGTCCATCAGATGTGAACCGCCAGGGGCACCTGCGTAATTGCTTGCGCAGCCCGCTACCTTATAAATACACACCCATGCACGGTCATTATCTCCTCTTCCACCTCGCCAACTCGCTCAAACCCTAGCGCCACTGCTAGCTCGCGCCGACGCCGGAGACGAAGCGCTTAGCTACCGCGACCTCTCCAACACCGTACTCACGCCGGCCGTGGACCTCGTATTCTCCGCCGCCGACGTAGGTGTCTTCCATCGCCAAGTTAGAGCACGGGAGATTGGACTGCTCGGCCTCCCTTCTGCCTTGTCTAGCAGTTCATCTATGGTAAATAAATCTCACTTTTTACAGCCTTTTTGATCTGTCAAATCCTTCCACTTCAACCGAAAGTGGTTTCTCAACTTCCAAATCTGGATTTGCCCTTGTCTGCATCTCATATCATGCCAAGTATATTCACTTATGCTTCATAAATAGTTAGATTCCTCACTTGTACTTATTCATGGATTCGTACAAATCTGGAACCGACTCTCTTCAAATAAGTGAATGTCTTTGCACTATGAGGTCAATGTCTTCAAACTGATTTATCTTCAAAATCTTCTGAGAATGCATATGACCTCTTCCCCTTCCCTTGCACCTTAATGCTATCACAGGTACATGTCTGTGGGAGAATCTCTTGGTTCTCATAGTCTGCATTCATTTGCAGAGGTCTTACAACGTCACATCAGCTCTCCTGAAGCCAGTTCCTGTCTGACCAGCAAAAGGAAGCCATTTACAGTTCTGAAGCCTTTCAGTTTGAATCTCATGGCAACTCAAAAATCTATCAGGAAGGGCGGCAGGCAGCGCCGTGGGGATACATCTAAGGATTTACCTCCTGATCTATTTGAAATGTACAAGACAGACCTAGAGGAAACCTACGGCGAGCGCAGCGTCATGGGGATACAACTAAGGATTTACCTCCTGGTCTGTTTGAAATGTACAAGACAGACCTAGAGGAAACCTACGGCGAGCGCAAGACCCAAATCCAATGGATTCGAAGATATTGGGCTGAGGAATGGTACAAATACAGATTTTTGACTGTTGAATATGCTGAAAAGAACACCATCAAGGGCCCCTAGGAGATATTTTATAGATAAATATGCAGCCCAAGTCCAAGTCTGAAGCCATTGCTCAAGGCTTATACCCTTGCTTGTTCCAAGGGCCACGGCCAAAGAATGCCGACCCATCATCACTGTTATGGTGTCGCGACGACAATCTCTTCAAGCGCAATTATCAATTTGCCAAGGAATCTGCTGTCAAGAACAAGAAGGACCTGGGACTCGACTGCAACCCTGGTCCATCTGCTCCAAGGCTGATGGCACCCGTGATGCCAATGCAAATGTCATTGGCCCCTTCTACAACCTCGATGGCCTTCTCACTCACATAGCTATACAGGGGAGCCACCGTGGAGCACTTAGCTGATGACGCAGATTCTGAAGAAGCGCCAGCTCCACCAAAGCCACAGACGAAGAAGAAGACAAAGGCTACGAAGCCCTCTGTCACACCAAAAGCTTCGCGTGTGAAGCCATTGGCAACTACACCTCCTGAACCCAGTGTGCAATCTAAAGATCTTTATTGTGTCTCCAAGAAGACGGAGAAGCCCAAGAAGAAGCCCATGAAGATTTCTGGGCATGAACTGACTGTAGTTGTCGTTCTCATGAACGAGGAAAACACCATTGATATTTCAAGTGACGAAGACTTTGGTGATGAAGCCCTTGAGATGTTGATCAAGAGCAAGCAAGAGGCGGAGATCTTCAACGATCTGCCCCTCTTTGATGTGGATATACTAAACAATTTCATTGATGGGTGGTTTGACGACCCGAGCGTTAGCATTGATGATCTTCAACTTCCTGTGGACATCAACGTCACCTTCCATGGAGCCATTGCTAATGAAGTGGCCCTGGCTTAGAAAATCATCGAGTTGAAAAACAAGATTGATTATGAGAAGGCGCAGTTCAAGAAGAACGTGGCAAAGCTCAGCGTGGCTGATGTTCAAAGCTTCAAGAAGATGTTGCATGAGCTCAAGGAACAGTTTCACAAGAAGCATGAAGAAGCTAAAGGCTCATGAGAGAGGATGAAATACTTCGCAGAGAAATGTGTTCAAGCACACATTGAGGTTGAGAAGCGCAAGGCTCTTGGGCATCCTGGCATTGATCCCAAGATGGCTGCCAAACAAAAGAAGAAGCCTGTTGTGGCCCAAGATAAAGCATCAAGGCAGGAAGCACCTTGTATTGTCTTCTCTGCCAGCATGACAGGCTCGAAGCCTAAGGTCGCCTTAGCAGCTTCAGAACTGAAGAAAACCAGGGCAGCTGAAGCTGATGCCAGGAAGCGCAGGCACAAGAACACCTGTGACAAGGCCCCATCCAAGAAGAAGATGAAGGCAAAGTCTTCAAAGAAAGAGCATGCTGCGGTCTCTGAGCCCCTTGTGGTTGAGTCCACTTATGTTGCCCGTCCGGCCTCCACCAACCAAGAGCGTCAACTTGTGATCCACGAGCCTGCTTTCACAGAGGCTCCTGAAGATGAAGAAGGTCCAGCTGTTGATCCCATCACAGCTGAAGACATTGGTAGTGAAGACAATGTTCAAGATGATGAAGTCCTTCCTCAACTCGAGTATCAACTGGTATCATTGCATGTTCTTACGAATAGCGAACTCATCAGCATTGGTCGTCCTTTGATGCCAATTGCTTAGGATGATTCGTGGGCAGATCGCCCTCAAGAAGACACCCCCATTCATGAAGACACCCCCAGTCCAACACCTCAAGTCACCACTCTGGTGCTTGATGATGATAGCTACCTGGTACAGACCACTCCATCTCCATAGGTGGCGCCCGCTTTCCGCAGGCTTCGCAAAGGCCCCAGGCCATAGGTCACCATGTCGAGCATTCCAGAAGGGGAAGTGCAACACAGCTCGGTAGCACGTCAAGTGTTTCCTGAAGCCACCCCAACTGTGAATGTCTCCGAGTCTGAAGCCAAAGCTGCTGAAGACACTCTGGTTGCATCAACCGATGAAGAAAAAGAAGAACCAAGAGAAGAAAAAAGAGTTGCTACACCCCCTCCAACTGACCAAGTCATTCTCGAGGAGAATGAGTCTGTGCCTGACCCTCCTGTCATTGAACAAACAGAGGTTGAAACTACTGAGGCAGCCACAAACCCTGATGCTCAAGCCAATGACACTGTCATGGCTGAAGACCATGTGGTGCCTGACGACCATGTGGGGCCTGAAGATAATATGGCATCTGAAGCCAATGTGGAATCTGAAGCTAATGTGATGCCTGAAGCTCAAGTACAACCTGAAGCCACTGTGCATGCTGAAGCCACTGTTCCATCTCCAAAGCCTCACACAATTCAACAAGCCTTTGATCATGGACAGCTGGTCACTATGAAATGGCCCGTCATGGTGCCTCCCACTACTCCCGGACCTCAATATGACTATCATGTGGAGCAGAGGCCACAAGTTCAGAAGCCAAAGCCCAGGTTTCCAAGGCCTCCAGGTGTTGCAACCTTCCCAGGATAGTTCAGCGTGAACAGCTTCAGGGCACACAATACTTTCTTTGACAGTGCCAAGAATCCATACTCGAAGCCAAAGATCTCTTCTGATCGCTTCTGGAGCTATCAGTAGCGCAGCTACTACTCATGCATCCTATACAATCAAGAGCGAATCTTTCAACACATGCGTCTTGATTGTGAAGCCATTGCTGGGCTGCCTGTCTGGAAGAAGCCTTTGATTGCTTCAGGGAGGTTGGTCTTCTACAGTTTGTCACTGACAAGCAGCACTGGAATGAAGAGCTCTTGTTGTAGTTCTATGCCACTCTTCACATTCGTGGCTACAACAGGGATCCGAATACATAGATCCTTGAGTGGATGTCAGGCGATGTGCACCATGAAGCCAAAGCTCAAGACATTATTGAGCTTACTTCCCTGCCCACTCCAGGTGACTTGTATGAGCCTAGTTGTCAGCTTCACAATAATGAACTGCAGAGTATCTTCCAAAGGCCTGAACCCAATATGAGTCAGATGCTCAGTATGATGAAGCCATTGCCTCAAGATGCTCAATATCCCAAGGAATTCTTCGTCAAAGACCTCGAGTACTCGCCATGTACAGTCTATCACATTCTGAGGCATACTCTATGGCCAATCAAAGGATATACTGCTGAACCTAAACTTGAAGGAGCCATGAAGACTTTGGTGTTTTACATCGTCAATGGCATAAGATTCAACACCCAGGATTTCTTCATCAGACAACTTGCTGCATCTGGGATTGATCTGTTTGGCCTGAAGTTTTATGCTCCATGGGTGATGCGCCTAATCAAGCTCCACTCCTCTATTGACTATCAGCCCTTAGCGCGCAACCATCTTGTATTTCTTCCTGAGGTTGATCTATCTGTTGAAGCCATGTACCCAGAGCCTGCCAATGAGCCGCTATATCTTCACAATGTTGATCATCAAAGCTTCACGTAGCCCATAGAAGGGATTCATGTTCCAAATGCTGCTATCCCTTCTTATCCTCTGGCTGGCAATATGCGTCTGCCCCATCGTGCAAATATTGAAGCCACTGATAGTACGATTGCCCAAAGGCCTCAGAAGCGTTCTCGTGTTCTCAATGACTGAGAGCTTCTTATTGCCTTACCTCAGAAGTAGGATAAGCATCAAGACTGGCTTAAGCATCAGATGCAGAGTATCTTGGTGGACGTCAATCACATCAGAAACTTGGCCACCAAGAACTCATTCGTTGCCCATGAAGCATGTTAACTGTTATATGATGAACCACATCCGGCATAATTCTCCATCACCTATCCATTGCCTACGAGCTTTTCATATATTGTTCTTCGCTTATTTACTTTTCCGTTGCTATTGTTATCATCACTACAAAACACCAAAAATATTACTTTTGCTACCATTGCCTTTTACCACTACTACCATATTACTTTGCTACTAAACACTTTGCTGCAGATATTAAAGTTTGCAGGTGTGGATGAATTGAAAACTCAGCTGCTAATACTTGAGAATATTCTTTGGCTCCCCTTGTGTCCAATCAATAAATTTGGGTTGAATACTCTACCCTCGAAAACTGTTGCGATCCCCTATACTTGTGGTTTATCACATAGGTATGACTATCTTGATTTTGTCATAAAATCATCATGGATGTACATGCATGACAGAAAACGTGACCTACGGTGACAAACACGTATCATCATGGAAGTGTATTTTTTTGTAGTGCATGTCATGAAGGAAGACATTGATATCATTCATGTCAACACTGAAGAGCAATTGGCGGATATCTTCACAAACCCTTGGGTTTTGCAAGCTGCGGTGTGAGCTAAATAACTTAGAATCCTCGAATGTCCTGTGATTGGACACACATCCTAATGCTTATGCATGTTGATGACTTAGATGTGCAACACATGAAGTAACGTATGTCTTCATTCAATGAAGACTTACCCTCTAAGTGTGAATACATTAACAAGGAATTTGACTTCGGAGCACCACGATAATTGTGCGCCATGTCTGGGTCTAATACTTCCTATACGGTGGGTAACGCCACCAGCAAACTTTCCCAAAGATTTCCATTTGGCATCATGATTGCATTATCTTCGCATTTTGTTTGTCTTCAACATTGATTTGACTTCAAGGTTTATCTTCGCAATGTTGATTTGGTCTTTCCTGATATATA
>NC_057806.1:303636093-303636965 GCF_018294505.1 Triticum aestivum | reverse complement strand
TATAGCTGTGTCTTCAAACTTGCCATTTTTCTGAACTAAGTGAATGTGATCGGACCCTAACCCCTTATGTGCTTCTTCCTCAAATTCTTCCTATCTAGTCATATGCATTCTGTTGAAATGTGTCAAATGTCTTCACTGTGTCCTTGTCAGCTGAAGATACAGAGACACACATTTAAATCTGCTTTCAATGCTATATCTCTTTTGCCTGAATACCGAGAAGCCGGAACGACCACCCCACAAACCAGGCGTGCGTGGGAACATGTAACAACTCTCAATGAGTTGCATGCATGCCACGTGTCCATCAGATGTGAACCACTAGGGGCACCTGTGTAATTAAGTTGCGCAGCCCGCTACCTTATAAATACACACCCATGCGCAGTCATTCACTACAAAAAAAGACACATCCGTGACATTTTGGGCCGAACGAAATTTTTTTTCTGTCATACATATGACACTTCTATGACATTAACTGTGACAAAACCCGGTATCATCATAGATGTGGTGGGCTCCTACTTCTATGACAAAAAATCATGACAGAAAATGGGCTTTTCGTCCTGGGCGGGCCGGAGACGCAGCTGCATGACATTCTTTGGGCCGTCCATGACGGAAAAAACCGTGGTAGAAGCGAGGGCGAGGAAAATTTCGGGGAGTTCCCGGTTACGGTGGGAGGTCGGGGGCCAAGCGATGCGTGTTTCTCTCGTACACGTACGCGCGTGTGTGCGAGGCGTTGGCTCTAACTGAACCCAAGTGAGGCGTTGGGCTCTAACTGAACCCGAGCGATTGCACTACAGGCTATGCGTTACTGAACCCGAGTGATCGATCAATGGCTGTTAACTGAACCCAATCGAGCAATTCCTTTGCTACTGCTGCTA
>NC_057806.1:303605251-303635790 GCF_018294505.1 Triticum aestivum | reverse complement strand
AGGACCTCATGGTGTTGCCTCTGGATGAACAGGACCCCGATCGATCGAGCCGGTTGGGGTTGGATGAACAGGTCCCCATGGAGGGCTGGATGAACAGGACTACCCCATGGAGGGCAGGATGAACAGTAAACGGTGGAGGGTAGGATGAACAGTAGCCCATGGAGGGGTGGTTGAACAGGAGCCCGTGGAGAATGCTGGTTCAATAGTAGCCGGTGGAGTAGCGCGCGGTGGAGGTTGGATGAACAGGAGCCCGTGGATGAACAGTCGCAGGTGGAGGCTGGAGGAGGTCGATGGTGGATGAACAGTAGCTCGTGGAGGCTGGAGGGGGTCGACGGTGGAGATGAATAGTATCCCGTGGAGTCCCATTTTGCGGTACGCCACACCCCTCCCGATGAACAGGACCCCCATTTCGACCGTAGGAGGTCCGTTTCGTCCGTTTTGCGGTACGGCACACCCCTCCCGATGAACAGGACCCCCGTTTTGACCGTAGGAGGTCCGTTTCTTCCGTTTTGCGGTACGCCAGACCCCTCCCGATCAACAGGATCCTGTTTCGAACGTGGTCAGTCGAACACAAGGCCGTTTCCTCCATTCTGCGGTACGCCAGGCCTCGTTTCCATCGCCTGTTCCGTCCAAGCCCTCCCGATGAACACGACGCATTCCGTTGCCTCCCCATGAACACGACGACACCGCTGTTTCTCTGTTCCGACCTAGCCATGTACACGAGCCCTCGCCGTACGTATGTGCGAGTAGGCGTTCGAGATCCCGCCCGTATGTACACATACGTGGCCGTATTTTCTTTCTTGCACCCTGGCCGCTATACGTACGTGTACATGCTACGTGCACGCCTCTACTACGACACGTGCGCGCCTCTACATCGACCAGTATGTATGTACACGTTCGCGACCAGAATGACAACGTTACATACACTTCGACCAGGTGGGTCCCGACTGTCAGGCACTTCCTTGCGTACGAAGATGTAGCTGGTGGGTCCCAGCAGTTAGGGGCAAACGTTTTTTTCACGAAATACGGTGGCCTGTTCGGTGGGTCCCCGCTGTCAGGTGGAGGAATAATTATTTTGTGCGTAATAAGGAGGCACTTCCTTGTTGCGGCCGTGGACCCAGCTGTCAGCGTCTCCATGCACAGTACTCTTCTGATGGAAGTCGATCGTTGACCACATTGACCACGCCGCGCCGAGAGCACCATGGCGGTGGACGATGGCGAGGCCTAGGAAGGGGACGACGTGGAGCCGAGGAAGACGCAGCAGTGGAAGCCCGCGCGGAGAGGAGTACGAGGGTTCACTGGTTCGGCTGCGGTGTGAGGCTGCCGTCGTCGTAGGGCCTGGCCAGCGGTGGGAATAGTAGGGGGCGGTGTCGGGGGTTGGGTGCGACATATGCCAAAGGATGGCTTATCATGGTGGGGGCGAGTAGAACATCGTCGGTGTCTGGAAACGGGATAAGGCGAAGACATGCACGCCGGCGAATCTTACCCAGCTTCAGGGCTCCCCGGGGAGATAATACCCCTACTGCTGCTCTACGGGGTCTCCGCATGATCACTATGGCAAAGTGTTTACACGGTTGCTCCTTGAGCTGTTTCCTGGAGGTAGGAGAAGGCAAGGCTAGCTCTCTCCTTCCTATATGATCTGGTCTAGTGCTAATGGATTCCAACCCTTTGCAAGGATGCCCTGGGGGGTTATATAGGCCTACCCCCGGGGGTACAATGGTAATCCGGCTGGGCGCGGGCCCAGTCGTCAGTCTCTCTGGCCGCCATCTTATCCGCCGACTCCTGGGGCCTGCCGACTGGTGGGCCCCGCCGACTGGCTTGGTGTGGAGCCGACAGGCCGCGTCCGCCGCGGGCGGGTCTTGCCGGCTGCAGATTACTGTAGCCGTGCCTCTAATGATGCAGGCTCGGTCATGAGGTCGTGGTGACAGCCCCGCCGTCTGGCGGGCGATCACTGTGGCCACTACTTGTCATGTCTAATTAATGGCGCGTGGGGCCCATGGGAGGGGCTGGCCGACTTCCGGTGGCCGACTCCCATCCGGGTCGACTGGTGGTGCTTTCACCGTCTTTCGTATGCCCGCCAACTGGTGGGACCCATCATCCCTGGGTCGTACCAGCAGGCTGTCGTGGGCACAAGGCTCCGCCCCCTTGGGCTGATGTCAGGGCCGGCATGGCAACAGTGTCGCGCCGCGTGGAGATCTCCACGGGTACGGCGTACTGTAGCCACTCCTGCCCTTGGAAAAGGGGTGGGAGTGGACCTTACTGTGGCCACTCCCCGTCCCGTCCCTCTTTATGAAGGCATGAGTGTTGTTGGCGTCGCGGGCCGACTCCCCAAGGCTGGCTTCTCCGGAAGTTGCCAGTCAGGAGTCGGCTCATCCTGAAGTCGTTCCTAGGACTCGGCCGCGAGTGGGCAGCCGGCCGCCTCGCCGCCGACTCTCAGAAGGCGGCTCTTCGTCCTGGGGTCTCGAGGGGCGCAGTCTGCCTCAGTGTCTTGAAAGGTTCTGGGCCTGGGTTAGCCTACCCGTGGCCCATTACTCCGACAGTAGTCCTCAAAGCTGGTGAGGCTCCGAGGGCGACATGTCGTGGAGCCTCAACAGTTTCTTCTCTCCGGCGGTCGGATCTGGGCTTCGCTAGCCGTCTTCTGTCAAGCCGACTAGTTGGAGTCGGACTTGCTCAAGGCCGACTTGCCCCTAAAAATTTTGAATGTTGCGGCGGAGTTCAGGCAGCATGCCTGATAAGCTTCCGGGTTGCCGCCCATGGTTGACCCGTCGCAAGGCGCCACGTGGCGGAGCTAGTCTGATCGCCCACGCGTGCGACAGGACAGGCCTATAGGCGGGGCCCGCCACTACCGCGCCTCGGCATGCGAACGAATCCGTTGTGGCCGCATGGACGGTTGGGGTTCCCGCGCGGTTATTGCGCGCGGTAACTTCATGTGGTAAATCGTGGGGGGTCGTGGGGTCCCGGGCGCAGTTAATCCCACGTCCGCCCCCTCGACTTCTCAGCCCACGAGCCTACAAGTAGGCGGGGGGAGGGGGGCGGCGAAGCACGCGCGCCCATTCTCCCCACTTCCTTTTGCTCCTTCTTGCTTCTTCTTCTTCTTGCCGCTGCTGCCCCGAACCACGCCGTGCCCGCAGCGATGAGCTCCTCCGTCGCCGCCGCGCCTCCTGCTGTTCACTCTGGAGTGTGGGATGGCTCCGAGGTTGACGACGATGACATCGAGATCCTCCGACAGACACGGCGGCTGCCTGGCAGGGACTTAGTGCGGGTCCACCTCGTGCCGGAGGGAGAGATATCGCCGGCGCCGGAGGAGGGCGAGCGGGTCATATTCCGCTCGCACCTCATGCGCGGCCTGGGACTGCCGGCGAGCGGCTTCTTCCGCTCCTTCTTGGAGTTCCACGGGCTCCAGCCGCACCACCTTACTCCGAACACGGTGGTGCTGCTGGCTGCCTTCGCCACCCTGTGCGAAGGCTTCCTCGGCGTTCTCCCCACCATCGAGCTCTGGGGGGGAGTTCTTCCAATCCGAGCTCGGCACACACGTCGCCGGCGTGCCGGCCCAGTGCGGTGCATTCATCGCGATGCGGAGATCAGTGGCCGACAATCTGTTTCCCACCATCGCACTGATTAAGTCGGTGAAGATGTGGCAGCGGTCATATTTTTATGTGAAGAACGTCGCCCCAGAAGGCGACTGGGTCAACCTGCCGGCTTACGAAGCCGGTGCGCCAGCTGGAAGGCTCCCCAGCTGGTCACACCGAGCCAGGACGCTTTCTCCCGCCGGTGCCGCCGCCGTCACGCGACTCCGAGTGCTGACGCAGTCGGAGGGCCTGACCGGGGCCGACTTGCTGGCCGCCTTCGTGGCGCGCCAAGTCCTCCCACTCCAAGGCCGACCTCACCTAATCTGCCAGATGAGCGGTCATCGGGACCCGAGTCGGATGTGCTCCAAGGACATGCCTCACGCGGAGGTGGCGAACACGGTGAACTACATCGCGAACTACGGTCTCTCGGTGGACTGGCGGTTCGGCAAGGAGACGTATTCGCGCGCCAACCCCCCGCCTATTGTAAGTAGTCTTCCTTCTTCTTCTGTTTCTTTTGTTGCCGAGTCCGACTTGTCAAGTCTGACCGTTTTTGTTTTGAATCAGAATCCTCTCGTCCCTCCTTCGGCCGGCACCACGGGGCCGGCTCGTCAGTTTGTCCCCGATTGGGCGGAGAGCGACGTCGACGATCCCGACTTGGAGGCGGCAGCCATGGAAGCCGACGCCAAAGGAGGAGGAGGAGAAGCAGGCGGCTCCAGGCCTTCGGCCACTTTCGCCGACTGGCCTAACGATGAGGCCGAGGGAGAAGTCGCCCCGCATCGCCAGCCAAAAGCCGGCCAGCCAAGCGTGAGTTCCTCCATCGGCTTGGATGCTCAAGGCGGTGCGAAGAAGCGCCGGGCCGGGCCGAGTATGCTTGGTGCCGGTCGAAGAAGTTCAAGGGAGCGGCCGCCGCGACCAAGCGGGAAGAGGCGGCCGCGAAAGCCAACCGCTTCCGCAAGGAAGTGCAGAAGCCGCCGCTGGTCTCTGCATAAGCGCCTCCATCCCTTATCTTTATTTTCTCTTTGTTGATCTTGTCTAAGTTTTTCATATGCTTTTCTCATCTCAGGGCTCCCCTCACTCTTGAGAGGGTTGCCGCCGCCTCCGTTATGGGGTCGGCGGAGACGTGTGCCACCACTCGGCGGATTGACCCCGCCGCCGACCTTCGGGAGGCGACGGAGCGGAACGCGCTGGAGAAGCGCGAGGAGGACGAGGCCGCCCGCCGGGAGAAAGCGGAGGCCGAGAAGGCGGAGGCCTCCGCCCTGAAGAAGCTAGAGGCGGCCGAGGCCGCCGCTGCGGCAAAGCAGCCGGCTAAGGAAGTCACGCCCCGGAGGTCGGCGGTGTTTGTTACCCCTTTGAACTCCACGCCGCCGCCCCCGGAGTTCACGGGGCAGACAGGGGAAGCCGGCGGCGAGTTCCCGATCATGGAGAGAGGCGGCGGCGACGCCCCCATGTCGGACGTGGTGTCGCCGCCACAGCCACGCCCGCCGCCGTCTAGAAGCGCGCAAGGCAAACAGCCGACGGATCTGCCCTTGCCGCCGACTGAAGACGAGGCCGTGGCAAGGCTACTCCTTCAAGTCGGCTCGCCAATGCGCCGCCGTCTTGAGAAGGCGACTTTGGCGCCACGCCCCTTGGAGACCGGCACTGCCAGCTCGACGATTCCAGACGCCGAAGCGACGAGCGCCGCGCCCATTGGGTGGGTACGAGGAGGCGGCACGGGCCTGCTGAACCAGGTGCTTCTGGATGTCCAGACGAAGCTGCGAGCTGAGAGCGATGCCATCCAGAACTGCACCAAGGCGCACCTGGCGTCACGGGCAGCCATCCGGGTATGCTTTCTCCTTTGTCCCTGTTTTCTTGTTTCTCTCTGTGGGGGCACGCCAGCGCACCCACTGGGTGTAGTCCCCGAGTTCTGGGCCGGCTGCTGAGTAGGCGGCCCGGAACTCCAATTGGTAAGTTCCGGGTACTAACCTTTGTTCTGAAATACTTGTTGTAGGACTATCACAACCTCCGTGTCACTGCCTTCAACCGCAACGTTGAAGAGCTGGGCAAGCGGACTGCCGACTTGTCGGAGAGCCGGAGTGAGTCCTTTTTCTTCTTTGCGGGGGCGCGCTGGCGCACCCGCGGGCTGTAGTCCCCGAGATTCGGGCCGACTGCTGAGCAGTCGGGCCGGATCTCCTCGGCGACCTTCTTCGTTGATGACTTAACACCTTCTTTCTTCTTTCTCTTCAGAGGCCAATGTTGCTCTTCAACAGCAGCTGAGCAAAGCCAACTCCGCGTTGCGCGCCAAGGGGGAGGAGTGCAGCAAGCTCGCCGCAGAGCGCGATCTGCTGGCCGCACAATTGGCAGAGCAGAAGGAGCTGCTTACGAAGACGTAGAAGGAGGCGGAAGAGGCGGAAGCCGCCCTCCTGGCCGAGTTCGCGAGCGAGCGCTCCTCCTGGACCGACAAAGAGGCAATGCTGGTCTTCGGCTTCCACGAGATCGAGGACCTCGTCGACGGTGAGCTTCTTTGCTTTCCTTCGCCGACTATATGTCGAGCCGACTCCTGTTTTTTTTGACTTGTTCTTCATTTTTTCCGTCTTGGCAGACTTCTTCCCCGGCCACTCGCAGGCCGCCATTCAAGCTATCGAGGCCGACTGTGAGGAGCGGAGGGCGGGTGGCGCAGAGATCGCCGCTGATGCCCCTCGGACTCTTGACGAGCACATTCTGAGCATTGGGGCTCGCCTGCGGCCGGCCCACCAGATGATGCGCCGGCTTCAACGTGTCGGCGCCCAAGCGATCGCCGCCCTGTGGCCAGACGTGCAGGCTCTGCGCACCCCCAGTCGGACTGCCGACTGGCTGGAGGTCGCGGCTGGCCGTCTTGAGGCCTGGAAGGGTTCCCCGGCCCGGGCCGGAGTGTGCCGAGCCTTGGAATTCGTCAAGGCGTGGTATCCGGGGCTGGACCTAGACCGGCTGGCCAGACTCCGGTCAGAGGCCCAGCCGGAGCTGGCAACCGCAGAAGATGCCCTTGTCAAGCGTGCGGCGGCGATCGCCGAGTACACCGACACCAGCATCTTTGTCCCCGAGCAGGCTGAAGACGGCGAGGAGGTGCCGCCGGAGTGGTTTGGGTTGAATCCTGACTACAGTGAGGACTCGGCAGAGGTGATCGGCTCCAGCGTCGAGGAGGAAGACGAGGCAGAGGACGGAAGCGAGACGGAGGCACCGGAAGACGGAGCGGACGGCCAGCCTCAGCTCGATCGTGCCTCCAGCAACGAGCCGTGCCCGCCTGAGCCGACTGCTGCCGGAGGTGATCAAGCCGAGACCGCCCAGCCGGCCGCCCCAACATCCAACACCACCTTCTCCTCCGATCCTCCAAACCCGTCTGCCGCCCTTTAGGCTGCCACCTTGTCTTTGTTTTATCTGTTCTAATAGTTTTTGAAGAACTCGTTAATCTGCACAATTCCACCCGCGGGGTGTATTTTGAAATTCTGCTCGAGGATTCGGCCAAGGGCCTTTGTTATGTAAATGTACATCCGACTTCTATCTTTCTTGCTCATTCTTCTTTTGGCTTTTTCCTTTGTCGTCTTCCCTCAGTTGTCGTCTTTGTCAGTCAGATAGCCGCTCCGCGGACTGCTGCTGGATCAAATTCTTGGTCACTTTGGGAAGGCAAGTACTTAGCCGTTTTTAGGGTTGTTTAACAAGTCAGATAGAAGGCGGCAAGCCGACTATTCAAGAGTCGGTTTGCGAAAAAAGGCTGGAAGCCGGCCTTAAGCTATGTTTGTGCTTTGAATCCTTAGCCATTTTTCATGTGGACGCCCATTCTTCCTTACTCCTGCCCACCAGACAGTCGCTCTGCGGCTTCTGGTAGGAGACGGTTTAGATGCTACACACTACTTGTTCGGTTGCAGGAAGCATTTCATAGCGCAGGTCGGCAAGTCCCCGGGCCGACTAGTCGAACCCGGTGCCAAACGGCATAACAAAGAGTAATATACTCGAAGGCATATTTCTTATCATATAGATAGAAGAGGGCAGTCCCCGAGCTCTTCTCGAGGGGGCCCAAAGTCTTGGTACTTTTAATACAAAAGGTAGCGTGATACATACCACGTTTAACTGTAAAACTTTCGGAGAAGATTTGCATTCCATTGCCGCTCTGTCTCTTTGCCGGAGTCGTCCCTCTTGCGTGCTCGGGGCTTCTGAGCGTCGATCAGGTAGTAGGAGTCGTTGCCCAGCACTTGCTGATGATGAAGGGGCCTTCCCAAGGTGCCGACAGCTTGTGCTGGCCGGCTGTTCGCTGGATTAATCGGAGCACGAGGTCGCCCTCCTGGAAAGATCTCGGCCTGACCTTCCTGTTGTAGTATCTGCGCAGGCTCTGCTCGTAGATGCTGGACTGGCTGAGTGCCAATAGCCGGCCCTCTTCCAGCAAGTTGACACCGTCTTGTCGTGCTTCTTCTGCTTCTTCCTCGATGTACATGGTGACTCGCGGGGAATCGAATTCTATGTCCGTTGGGATGACGGCTTCAGCACCATAGACGAGGAAGAAAGGCGTGAAGCCGGTTGACTTGTTTGGAGTCGTACGCAGACTCTAGAGGACGGCTGGCAACTCGTCGAGCCAGCAGCCAGCCGAGCGCTCCAGAGGCTCGATCAGTCGGGGCTTTATGCCAGACAGGATGAGGCCGTTTGCTCGCTCCACCTGGCCATTTGACTATGGATGGGCGACAGATGCTAGGTCCAGTCGGATGCCCTGTGTCGCACAGAAACGGGCCAAGGCGCCTTTGGCAAAATTTGTGCCGTTGTCGGTGATGATGTTGTGTGGTATGCCGTACCGAATTGTGATGTCAGAGATGAAAGTCACGGCAGTCGGACCGTTCAGTTTCTTGATTGGCTTCGCTTCTATCCACTTGGTGAACTTGTCCACCGCGACAAGTAAGTGAGTTAAGCCACCTCGTGCCGTCTTGAATGGTCTCACCATGTCTAGACCCCAAACTGCGAAAGGCCAGGCAATGGGGATGGTCTTGAGTGCAGAAGCCGGCTGATGCATCTTGGAGCGGAACTTCTGGCACCCTTTGCATTTTTGGACCAATTCCTTGGCCTCTTCTAAGGCCGTTGGCCAAAAGAAACCGTGTCGGAAAGCTTTGGCGACGAGTGCTCTTGAAGCCGCATGGTGGCCGCACTTGCCTTGATGGATGTCTTTGAGAATTGCTTGGCCTTGCTCTGGCTCTACGCAGCGCTGGTAGACACCAGTGACGCTACGCCTGACCAGCTCTCTGTTGACTATGGTGTAGGCTGCCGCTCGGCGTTGTACTTGCCGAGCTAAGGTCTCATCAGTCGGCAGCTCTTTGCTCACCAGAAATTTGAGGATGGGCTGGGCCCATGAGGGTGCTGCTATTTCTTCGACTACCAGAACTGCGACTTGGACGAGGGCGGCTGGGCCGGGAGGTGGCGGGCTGGAGTCAACAATCGCTTGCTGGATTAATGAAGTCCCCGGGTCGACTGGCGCAGCTCTTGGGCCGAGTTCTGGAGTCTTCGGGCCGGTCGCCGCAGTCCCCGGGCCGGGGACTGCAGTCCCTGGGCCGGCCTTGACTGTGGCGGTTTTTGAGCCATCTGCCAAAATCCCCGTACCGTCCACTGAGGCTCTGGAGTCGGATCCGACTTCTTCGGGAGGAGCCGACACAAAGATGGAGTCTGATTCTGGTGAAGGTTTGACAGACGGCTTGAGGAGGCGTTGAAGGGCGACAGCGGATGGTATTGCTTGGCGGGTAGAGCCGATTCGTGCCAAGGCGTCTGCTTGGTCGTTGTCGTTTCTTGGCACATGGAGGAACTCGCACCCCTCGAAATACCCACTGAGTTGCTGCACGAGGAAACAGTAACTCGCCATGTTTGCATCTTTGGCGTCCCAGTCGCCAGACGACTGCTGGACCACTAAGTCCGAGTCGCCATAACACATGATCCGGCAAATGCCAAGTTCTTTGGCAAGCCGGAGCCCGTGAATGAGCGCCTCGTACTCGGCAACATTGTTGGAGGCGGCAAAATGGATTTGCAGTGCGTATTTGAGCTTGTCGCCTTTAGGAGAAGTGAGGACAACGCCGGCTCCCAAGCCGGTGCGCATCTTGGAGCCATCGAAATGCATCCGCCAATGGGTGGAGTCGGGCGCTGGATGTAGGTACTGGGTCTCGGCCCAGTCGACGAGAAAGTCGGCCAGTGCTTGTGACTTGATGGTGGTGCGGGGCTGGTAGTGGATGGTGTAGGGAGCCAGCTCTATGGTCCATTTGGCCACTCGGCCAGAAGCATCTTGGCTTCCGATGATCTCGGCAAGTGGGGCCGTGCAGACCACAGTGATTGGATGCTCTTGAAAGTAAGGCTTCAATTTCCTAGCGGCAAAGTGCACGCCGTAGCACATCTTCTGGTAGTGGGGGTAGTTCTGCTTGGAGGCCGACAGTACTTCGCTCAGGTAATATACCGGTCTCTGGACAGGTAGTGCCTTGCCTTCCTCCTTGTGTTCCACTACAATGACTGTGCTGACTACCTGGCCGGTGGCGGCGATGTACAGGAGCATAGGTTCCTTAGGAGTCGGAGCCGCCAGAACGGGTGGAGTAGTCAGCATCTTCTTCAACTGGAGAAAAGCTTCGTCTGCCTTGTGGTTCCACTCGAAAAAAGTGGTCTTCTTCATGAGCTGGTATAATGGGAGAGCTTTCTCGCCCAGCCGACTGATGAATCGGTTGATGGACGCCAAGCAGCCGGTGAACTTTTGCACGTCCAGCAGTCGGCTGGGTACCTCCATCCTCTCAATGGCCTTGATCTTTACAGGGTTGCACTCTATGTCGTGTTCAGAGACCAGGAAGCCAAGGAGTTGGCCGGCTGGTACTCCGAAGACGCACTTCTTAGGGTTGAGCTTGATCTGGAATCGGCGCAGGTTCTCGAAGGTCTCCTTGAGGTCTTCCAGCAGTGTTCCACGCTTTTCCGTCTTCACCACCACATCGTCCACATAGACGTGGGCGTTTCTGCCGAGTTGCTTGAGGAGGCACTTCTGCATGCAACACTGAAAGGTGGCGCCGGCATTCCTCAAGCCGAACGTCATGGTGAGGTAGCAGAAGGCTCCAAACAGCATGATGAAGGCGGTCTTCAGCCTGTCACCCGGGTTCAGCTTGATCTGGTGATATCCTGAATATGCATCCAAAAAGATCAACAGCTCGCAACCGTCTGTGGAGTCTATCACCTGATCAATTCTTGGTAAAGCAAACGGGTCCTTGGGGCAGGCCTTGTTGAGGCTTGTGTAGTCAATACACATTCGCCACTGCTTGTTCTTCTTCAGTACCAGGACCGGGTTGGCTAGCCACTCTGGAAAGAATACTTCCATAATGAAGCCGGCTGCTAGGAGTCGGGCTATCTCTTCTCCGACAACTCTTCTCTTTTCTTCTGATAGGCGGCGCAAGGGCTGCATGACCGGCTTTGCATCAGATCGGACATGTAACTTGTGCTCGGTGAATTCCGTCGGTACACCTGGCATGTCTTTGGGGGACCATGTAAAGATGTCCCGATTCTCACGGAGGAAATCGACGAGCTCGCCTTCCTATTTGTTGTCAAGGTTTGCGCCTACGACATCGTACCTCTCTGGGTGCTCTAGATCCAAGGGTGTCTTCTTTGTCTCTTTGGCCGGCTTGAACGAACCCTCAGCCTCCGACTCCTTTGGGTTAGGCGACACCTCTAGCTGCTTGCCGGTCATCGCCACAACCCGGTCAAGGAGCCACTTCTCGGCCGCGATCACCAGGGACTCGGCCAGCCGACTACTCTCAGCCGCGCAGGCAGATGACTTCCGGTAGTCGCCGGCTACGGTCAGAATCCCCCTGGAACTGGGCATCTTCATTTTGAGGTAGGCGTAGTGGGGGACCGCCATGAACTTGGCTAGGGTGGGTCGGCCAAGTAATGCATGGTATGGGCTCTCGAGGTCCACCACCTCAAACCAAACTGACTCTCGGCGGAAGTGATCTTTGTCTCCAAAGAGGACGTCCATCAGGATCTTGCCGATTGGTGAGTAGGAAAGACCAGGAACAATGCCGTGGAACACAGTCCGGCTGTTCTGAAGCTGTCTTTGCTTGATTCCTAACTTCTCCATGGTGTCCTTGTACAGGATGTTGATGCTGCTACCTCCGTCTATTAGAACTCGCGAGAAACGAGCAGCTCGTCTATCCGTGGCAAAGGTGGCATCCAAGACCAAGGCATAAGAGCCCGGACTCGGCATCACCTCTGGGTGATCAGCCCTGCTCCAGCTGATAGGCTTCTCGGACCAGTGCATGAACTCTGGCGCCTCTGATGCTACTGCATTCACCTCTTGTCGCTGCAGCCGCCTGCTGCGTCGATCATCAGGCACGCTGGTAAATATCACGTAGGCTCCGTGCTCTTCGGGGTACTCGTCTTGTACTGCGCCGACTGGCCTGACAGCCGGCTGCTGGGGCGGAGGCAAAGGCTGCTGCCCAGCAGGCGGGGGAGGTAGGAGGCCGTCTCCTTTGGCGATCCTAGTGAGCCAGTGGCACTTCCGGGTGGTGTGATTCGACGGCTTCGCGCCGCTATGGAACTTGCAAGGACCATCCAGAGTCTGCTCGTATGAGAAAGCCAGCAACCAGTTGGGCTTGCCACCTTTCTGTCACTTGGGTGGAGGCTGCCCATCCGGCTGCTGGGCTTCAACTGTCGCGACCTACCGGCTGCTGGAAGTCGGCTGCTGGGCCTTGCGCTTGTGGTCGTTCTACTGTTGCGCCGACTGGCGTCTCCTGCCGGAGTTCTAGGAGCCTGAGGGGCCACTTTGCCAGTCGCGCTAACTTGAATCTCCGCCTTCATGGAGGAGTCGGCCGTGGCATACTTGTCTGCTATGATCAGCAGCTCGTCGAGGGTTTCTGGCTCCTCGCAGAGGAGCTTGTGCTTGAGGAGGGTGCCTTCTCTACACCCGGCGGTGAAGTAATCGATAGCATGCACCTCATGCACGCCCTCGCAGGAGTTCCAAAGCTCGGCCCAGCGCGTGAGGTAGTCGCGAGTCGACTCGTTGGGGCATTGCATGCACAAGGAAAGCTGACGAGGCTTGGGAGGACGCTTGTACGTGCTTGTGAAGTTGCGGACGAATGCTTCGGTGAAGTCGACCCAGCTATTGATGCTGCGGGGCTTCAGGCTGTTCAGCCATGTCCGGGCCATGCCCTGGAGCATGAGCGGAACGTATTTTACGGCGACACGCTTGTTGCCATTCGCTATGGTGACAGCCGTGGAGTAGTCAACCAGCCAGTCCTCCGGCTTCACGGAGCCGGTGTACTTGGGCGTGTCTCTTGGGAGCGTGAACCCTTTGGGAAAAGGCACGTCTCGAATGCGGGGCCCGAAACAAGGCAGACCCAACTCGTCTTGTTATTCCAGCGCCAGGGATCGTTGAAGTCAGTCGATCTGGTGGCGGGCGTCATTTTCTCCGACTCCCTCTCAGCGGCCAAGGCGGTCGCCGAGAGTCGGATGGTCAACAGGCGGCAGGGAGACTCGCCTTTCCTTGCGAGCAGGAGGAGGAGGACAGTCGTCCCGTCGTTCCACTGCTCTCGGGCGGCCGTCTTGGTCGCGCTCTATGGTAATGTGAGTCCGACTGTGGCTGACAGCCGGATCCTTGTCTTTCCTTCCTCGGGCGCCGCCAGTCGGCGTCCAAGACGTCGCGCCTTGATCTCGGTGAAGGTCGTCATTTTGCCGCTGCGGCACCTCCGTGCGGCAGCCGGCCTCATTCTGCGCGGCAGCCGCGTCGAGGAGCCGCTGGACTCGCTCCATCATCAGGTGATGCTCTTCGCCTTCGAAGTTGTCCATCTCGTCCGCCGCCGCCTGGGCGGCTCGAATGTTCTCTGCAGGCGTGGCGTACACAGGGCGACTTGCCCCGAACAGGTTAGCGATGGCCACGCCGCGCTGCTGGACCGCGCCAAGGCGGCTGGGCCCAGCCGGGGCTGGCGAGCCATCCACAGCACGATCCATCTCACGCTGGTAGGCTTCTGACAAGCGTCTCATGCTAGCCAGCTTCTTCGCGCCTTCGACGAGCTGAAGGCGGCGCGCCTCCAACGTCTCCGCGCCAGCGTCTTCCGGAATGGGCGCAGTCAGATCTTGTAGTGCTGCGCCAAGTGGGTCATGCGCTCCTCCGCCGGGAGGCTCGTCATGACCGATGACGAGCACCTCAGTGACGGTGCTTCCGTCGCTCTCCGGGTGAGGGAGAGGCTCGTCGTAGACCACCACATTGGTGGGGAACGCGTCGAGCGACACGGTGTCGGAGTCGACCAGCATCGGGTCGGTGGAGCCTACGGACTCCAAGTCCATGGCAGGCTCACCGGCGATGTGGAGTTGGTTGAGGAGGCCCGCGAGGAGGCTCTCGGGGCCGCCCGTGCCTGCGTTGGATGCAGGTTCGTCGGAGAAGCAAACCTCGACGACAAGATCGGTGAGGCAGCTGGCTGCACAGGCGATCTCAACACCGTGTAGCGCCTCAGCGCAAACTCCGTCTGGCGTGCCAGGCTGGCTGCGCTCGCCAGGGAGAAAAAGGGTTCCCGTCCAGAGCAGGTCTCCGGACGATGGTGCACCATGCCCCACGGTGGGCGCCAAATGTCGGGGGTTGGGTGCGACATATGCCAAAGGATGGCTTATCATGGTGGGGGCGAGTAGAACGTCGCCGGTGCCTGGAAACGGGATAAGGCGAAGACATGCACGCCGGCAAATCTTACCCAGCTTCAGGGCTCTCCGGGGAGATAATACCCCTACTGCTACTCTACGGGGTCTCCGCATGATCACTATGGCAAAGTGTTTACACGGTTTCTCCTTGAGCTGTTTCCTGGAGGTAGGAGAAGGCAAGGCTAGCTCTCTCCTTCCTATATGATCTGGTCTAGTGCTAATGGATTCCAACCCTTTGCATGGATGCCCTGGGGGTTTATATAGGCCTACCCCCCCCCAAGGGGTACAATGGTAATCCGGCTGGGCGCTGGCCCAGCCGTCAGTCTCTCTGGCCACCGTCTTATCCGCCAACTCCTAGGGCCCGCCGACTAGTGGGCCTCGCCGACTGGCTTGGTGTGGAGCCGACAGGCCGCGTCCGCCGCGGGCGGGTCTTGCCGGCTGCAGATTACTTTAGTCGTGCCTCTAATGACGCATGCTTGGTCATGAGGTCATGGCGACAGCCCCGCCATCTGGCAGGCGATCACTGTGGCCACTACTTGTCGTGTCTGATTAATGGCGCGTGGGGCCCGTGGGAGGGGCCGGCCGACTTCCTGTGGCCGACTCCCATCCGGGCCAACTGGTGGTGCTTTCGCCGTCTTTCGTACGCCCACCGACTGGTGGGACCCATCATCCCTGGGTCGTACCAGCAGGCCGTCGTGGGCACAGGGCTCCGCCCCCTTGGGCTGATGTCAGGGCCGACATGGCAACAGTGTCGCGTCGCGCGGAGATCTCCGCGAGTACGGCGTACTATAGCCACGCCTGCCCTTGGAAAAGGGGTGGGAGTGGACCTTACTGTGGCCACTCCCCGTCTCGTCCCTCTTTATGAAGGCATGGGGGTTGTTGGCGTCGCGGGCCGACTCCCCAAGGCCGGCTTCTCTGGAAGTCGCCAGTCAGGAGTCGGCTCATCCTGAAGTCGTTCCTAGGACTCGGCCGCGAGTGGGCAGCCAGCCGCCTCGCCGCCGACTCTCAGAAGGCGGCTCTTCGTCTTGGGGTCTCGAGGGGCGCAGTCTGCCTCAATGTCTTGAAAGGTTCTGGGCCTGGGTTAGCCTACCCGTGGCCCATTACTCCGACAGGCGGTGAGGCCTCCGCGGCAGCACAGCCGGCCACAGAAGGTAGGAGCATGCGGCACGACCGGCGCTGCTTTGGGCGGCTGGAGCAAGAAGACCAGAGGTTGAAGAAGCACTGCGGCCATTGGATGGACATCGTACGGTCACTGGAGCTAGAATCGTTCATATTGACTAAGTTGATAAAGCCCTTCGTCCCCGTCAACTTAGTAGGCCCACAAGTCAGCCTCCCACCAAGGTGGGTCCCAGCTAGCCGGGGGAGTATTCATTTTTTTGTGCGTAATAATGAGGCACTTCCGGTAGGTCTGAGCTGACAGCGGGGGAACGTTTTTTCACGAAATACGGTGGCCCGTCCGGTGGGTCCCAACAGTTAGGGGGAAACGATTTTTTTGCAAAATACTGGTGGCCTGTCCGGTGGGTCCCCGCTGTCAGGTGGATGAATAATTATTTTGCGCGTAATAAGGAGGCACTTCCTTGCGGCTGCCGTGGACCCAGCTGTCGGCCTCTCCACGTACAGTACTCTTCCGATGGAAGTCGATCGTTGACCACATTGACCACGCCGTGCTGAGAGCACCACGGCGGTGGACGACGGCGAGGCATAGGAAGGGGACAACGCGGAGCCGGGGAAGACGCGGTAGTGGATGCCCACGCGGAGAGGAGTACGAGTGTTCACCGGTTCGGCTATGGTGTGAGGCTGCCGTCGCCGCAGAATAACAGTGGGTGTGGGTGAGTAGAGGGATGCCCTGGCCAACGGTGGGAGTAGTAGGGGGCGCTGAGGCCTGCGCGGCAGCACAGCCGGCCACGGGAGGCGGGAGTAGGCGGTCCCGCCGGCGCTGCTTTGGCGGCTGGAGCAAGAAGATCAGAGATTGAAGAAACACGACGGCCGTTGGATTGACATCCAACGGTTACGTCTGCTAGAATCGTTTGTTGACGTATATAATAACTAAAAAAAGCTTGCATAAGCGTCAACTAAACAGGCCCACAAGTCAGACCACTTCCTCTTTTTTTAATAATTTATATATAGCTCATGGCAACTTCTTATGTAATTTATTGCAGTCGTTTTTTTTGGTTGGCCAGGGCCAATTTCGCATATTTCTGTGGGTTCCAAACTATTTTTAGTACCGAAATGTCCAGCCAGATTTAAAGTACTTTGAAGATATATTTAAATTAGGTTAATGCCCGGTGAAATAGGAATCTAAAAATGTAATAAAAGTCAGAAATTATAAAGTAATTGCCAATCTGTCATCTGTTTTTATATTTACAACCCATTTCATATTACTTTCAAGATTTGCAGGCGTCTTGAAAGAGTTGCAGCCCATCAGGGCGTAGAAAAATAAGTAGGCCTGGATTGGGTATTCTTTAGAAAAAATAAACTGGGCTCATTTTCACAAAGAAAAAATTGCTGGGTTGGTCACATGGTGAACATAAAATATAAGCCTGGGCTAGACGGGCCACAGCCCAGTTCAAACCCTGCTACGTCTCAACAATACCAAACAAAAAAATACTGCTCGAGTAGCTACGTCCCAGGTATCAGCCGATCTTGTGTTGTTCTCTTGTCTATTGACTATATACGCTCCCAATGTCGTTGGTCCCAGATGTCAGGAAAACACTAGGAGGAAGCATTTTATTTTTCCATACGCTGACGTGGTGGGCCCCTACTGTCATCCTCTCCACGTACTTCTGTCGATTCCTGTTGTTTGCTGACCATGTTGACAACACGAGAGGGTGGCGGTGCGGCGAGCGCACCAAAGCGCGCGGAGGACGTCGGCGTTAACAATTTAGGAGACGGCGGGGCGGCGATGCGTGCGCTGAGGCGCAGCCAGCCGTGGGAGGCAAAAGCAGGCGGCCCCGCCGGCGCTGGTTTGGTTTTGGCGGCTGGAGGAAGACAGGACTGAAGAAACACGACAGACTGTAGTACTTAACAACCTTAACTGAAACCAGCAGGGGCACTTAACAACCAAAGCTAAAAGTAGTATGAGTACTTATACAGGTTCAACCGTACAAAGCACGCCTCGAACAGTGCTACTTTGCCTACAGTTAACCAAGGGTGAGGCCGCCAAGCCCCAGGGCAAGGCCCAGGCGCCACCCCGCGCATCCACAACCTTCTAAAAGTGGCTTCATCTTGCAACATGGTCAATAAACAGGATATTCGTTTTAGAGCCATGGAAAAGCATGAACATAAGCTTCTGTCCTATTCTCCAAGATGGACGGGCCTTCATTATTTGAGACCACCCATGAATAAGTATCTTTTCACCTCCAAGGGGAATTGAGTAGGTCGACATAAACATCATGTTGTGACCAAGCGCAAGTCTGACCCGACCATGGTCAGGCATCTATATAGGAACAATAGAACTCGACAGTTCATGTTTCAAGAAGATCACAGTTGTAAAATGGTGTATAAGCAATAGTTTATGCACAACATATATAATAGAAATCAGCTCGTACCATAAGTTTCTCGACACAGTTGGACCTGTTCAACAAGTGCAGCAGTGGCACACATATCCCACGTGGCCTTCCACCATTGAAACGCCCCACAAGGACCTCAAGACGATCAATAAAGTGTAGGAACTTGTGGATGTCGATCCAGTCAACTTCAGTGCCATTAGTAATAGCCGAGTTATTACAGAGTAACAAACGAGCAGACTGCTTTGCTCTGAAAAAACCTACACATGCCACCAATTATAAGAAAATATTAGTTAGAAGTAGCATCTTCGTGAGAGATTCGTTGCTACTTCTAAAGTTAAATTGTGATTAGTTAGACAGAATAGGTGGATTAAGAAGTAATCGAGGCAACAAGCAAGAACCAGATACAAAACTAACATGGATGAACAATTGGAACGACGTCGGGGTGGAAGATCGCAATGAAGATGAGACCAGGTTCTGCTATTTCCATCAACATTTGTGCGCCAACTTTCAGTCTGTAACACTTGAGAAAGTTTATCCAAGTTCGGCCATAAAAAAGTAGTGATCTTCTTGGTTCATGAACCCAACTCGGAACTTATATCCATGGCTTGTCTTCACTGTGACCATTAAACTAGTGTATTCAGTTATGGCAAGGCCGAGCATCTTGAGTACATGTGTTCTGGCAGAGCAAATAATACACTGCAGGAAAAATAATATGAGAACGCAGCATGTTCAAAACACCCCCACCCTCCCGGATAGAAAAGAAGATTCTAAGAACATAATGTGCGCGTTTCAAAATGTTGTGTTAGGATGAGAAGGAACAAGTGTGGCGTCTCGCCGAGGGCGCAGAAACCTGTAGGGTACTCGCACTTTGGGCACCGCAAATGAAACACACTAGATTCAGTAGGAAGAAAAATGCATCAACGGCGGCGGCTGCCATCCTAGGATTACCTGCGACCAAGGGACTTGGGTTTATCGGGGATGGATGAAGAATTCGTACCTGGTTCTCCATGAGAAAACCCTATGCAATCGCCGAGAGGGGGTTTTCTCTGAACAAGCAGACGAGGGAGAACGGGATTCAGGCCTAGTGAAATATTGTCGCTTCGTCCGTCCAGCTTACTGCTAAAGCTGGAAAGGGGGGTTGTGAGTTGACGGCTCATTGGGCATTACTATGGCGCTACGACCGCGGTGTGTCTACCGTGAAGTTGTGCACTCTAATTTGTGCATATGGCACGTGGACCCCATTGTCGGTTGCCCCACATATCAGCGAAAGGAAGTAGAAAGACAGGAGTAACTAGTTACACATAAATATATATTTTGACAGAGAGATACTCCCTCTGTAAAGAAATATACAAATCTTTTATATCACAGGCTCACCTTGCCGAGAAAAATACTCCCTCTGCAACGCACGGGCATTATGGGGGTTCAGCTGAGAATATAATACTCAGATGTTTTTTTGAGGGATAAAAGTTGTCTTATTGAAGATTAACAGTCATAGGTATACAAATAATTTTGGGGGTTCCTGTGAGCCAAAGATGGCATCTGCAGGGCAAAGAAGTAGCAGCTTTTGCGAGCACATGCGCTTCAACATTACACTCACGTTTTTCATGTATGATCTCCATGGTTTGGAACATATTCTTCTTCATCTTGATCTCGTCCATAATAACTTTGCTGGGCCCCAAGTATGCCTCTCCGATATGCTTGACTGTTGCTGAACAATCGGTGCTAATCTGAACTTGTTGCGGGTTTAAGTCAAGAGCCAGAGATAGCCCCTCGCAACATGCCATTGCCTCTAGGATCTCTGGATCAGTAACACTTCCGCACACCAGTGCCGATGCTCCAAGGAAGAAGCCTGTATGATCTCGGCTCACAACTGCCAGGGCTCCCCTTTCACCATTGCGAGATAACGCAGCATCAACATTCATCTTCGCCCAACCCACAGCAGGAGGAGGACGCCACTTCTGCACTGAGCTAGTGCTTCTCGAAACCAGGTTCTGGACTTTGGGCCGCAGGCCGACCCTGCATGTTTGGGGGCCCATGTGTTCTACCTCAGCGCTTTTCATATTGCAAGCGGTCGGTACGGCGCTGGTTTTAGATGTTGTCGCAAGGTGAATACACAAAATTGAATAAAGCACGGCAGCTGTTGGAATGAAATCGAACGACAGTTCCTAACCAGCAATCAGAGTTGCAATTCTATCAACGATATACCATGTGATAAATAATACTATCGTACTACTTATACACACAGGACACTTGTTTCACCATGCCAGATTATTACATCAAAATCTCTCGGAGGATAGATCAGTTAGGCAGTTGCGTGCTGCTACTGAAGAATTTCAAAGTTGATTTGGACCAGCTCTCCTTGCCGAGAAAGTTCGATTTTGACATCATCCCCTACCGCAAGATATGATTTATATTTGAACCTTGACCATCCTTTAGCATCAATCATCATGCGACCATCCTTTGTACTTACGATATATTGAGTAGGTTCATTCACACCAAGGTTGCGCATGGTAAGAGAAACTTGGCCGCGGTCGCCGGATTGTTGAACGACTCCCTCATTGCTCTAGGAATTCTCTGTTTGCAAACAAGAAGATATACCCAAACAGTTAGATCAACACAGTGAATCATGTGAAACAACATGGAAAGAAAAAAGAACGAAGCACTTGGGCAGCCAATGCTTACCAAGAAGGTGGACATGTCGGTTTTTGTAAGGACTTTGGTATATGAAGTGCGAACTGCAGCCCAGTCTGTTGCCGGTGCAACTGCATGGGCCGGAGCAGATGCAAGTGCAAGTGTTGGTGCAGGTGCTGAAGCCGCTGCTGCTGCCGGAGATGGTGCTCCTTGTAGAGCTGGTGCCGGTGTCGGAGCAGGTGCCGGTGTCGATGCCCGATCCTCCGGTAGATCAGACTGATCCGCTGACACGGTCGGTGCCCAATCCTCAACTAGATCAGACTGAGCTGCTGTCGCTGTCAGTGCTAGAGCAACTGTCGGTGCTCGATCTGTGCGAGACAGCGGCGATCGTGTCTGGTCTGCTATGATCAGCTTTCTAACTTGACTAGGATCTGTGACCGTGATCCAGTCTTTTTCTTCATTTCTTTTAAACGCAAGAAGGACTAATTGTGGCGTTTTTGTTAAACCAAACTGCAGTTCATCATACGGATTCAGCTTGTACTCAGACAATAGACTGATCCAATTTTTTCCAGTAATATAAGTGATGGACAGTGCCTTCGTTACTGACACGACATAAGAAGTGAAACCTGCAAAAATAGCCATCGTAGAGCAAACCAAACGGTTTATTCTGTGATGAATGTCACATGGCAAAACCTACATCGTAAAATTGCAGGAAAAGAAAGAAAACATGACATTAAATCAATAAGATTTAGAGAGTAAATCAATAAGATTTACTTGATGTGACACGAGTGAATCCTTACCAGGAAATCACTATGTTGAAGTACTAAATAGAAGATTGATCGTTCAACTACGCGTGGCATGCAGGGGCCCTGCCTACTCCCACAAGCAGGACAGTCCAAAGGTCATGAAAAATCGCATGGACCGAACATCCATGGGGCTGGAAATCCTGGTGGGTGCGATAAACCCTGCAATGCATACAGATATTGGACTGTAACCATAATTGATAGACCGTCCTCACAAAAAATATGATATGGATACTTCAAAATATATAGACTGAATTGAGTGGACAACATTAACATAGACCGTTCTCAGGACTGACCACACACCAAAAGCGGCAGTACTAATAAACAATACAGGGTTCACAAACACAAATCAAGTACTGAACAATAGTACTTACTACAGACAAGCAAAGTTGCACTAACTAAACTCTGCAGACTATTTTTTGCCACCGACCTACGGGATGAACCCCGCATAACTGACTAGGCCATGGACTTCGTGTGAGATGTCTACATGCACCATCACCCTCTTGTCAACCTTGGAGAACCTAACAGAGTGGTCTTTCCACTCATAAACATGATGATGAAGACAGGCTGCATCAGATTTGTTGGGAAGCTTTACAAGAACCACACCCTTCGTAATCGAAGGCATAGCTAGGAAATTGTTGTGGTCAAGTACAGCCTCGAGAACACGCCTGACAACAATGCTATAGGAAAACACTAGTTCAGGACACGTGGCGACAAGGACACAGCAGCTGGATAGTTCAGCAGTAGAACTCATCATCAGGTCTTCTAGTTCACACGGCATGACTTTGAGAACTTCATCTCCACCGCGGACCTGGTTCTAATTCAAACAGAAACCACATTTTATTACTACCTCCATTCAGAAATATAAGATGATTTTTGATATTATACTCCATATATGACTACATATACGCACAGAAATGAGTGAACAAAGACACTAGAACATGTCTTCAAAGGCATGAGAGCAGAGGGATTACATGCAATATCCATAACACAAGTTACTGAGGCAAATATACCCTCTTAAAAGGTAGCATTGATGTTCATAAAGTACTCCCTCCGTCCCAAAATTATTGTCTTAGATTTGTCTAGATACGGATGTATCAAGTCACATTTTAGTATTAGATACATCCGTATCTAGACAAATCTAAGACAAGAAATTTGGGACAGAGGGAGTAGTTGAAAGTAATCTATAAGAAATCTGTGTCAACCTCTCGCGTGTTTGGTCAAAAGAGGAATTTAGAACTGTCATTTGGCACACAAAAATCACATGCAAGATCACCCAGAAAGTTGTACTACTAGTACTAGTACTGCGTGTTAGATGAAAAAACACGATCAAGATCGAGAAATAGATCATCAAGAAGAGATATTACCTAGACTTGCTTAATGAGGGATCCCGGAGAGGGGGGCTTAGACAGGACGATGGCTTTGAGCTTGTCTGCGGTAGTCTCGGCGGGGTGCTTGCGCTTCTTCGTACCATGAGCCTCAACGGTTTTGGCCGGAGCCATAGACATCACTTCGGCCGGTGCTCCAGCGTCCATCAAGAAACTGTCAAATAGAAATAAAAGAAAAGAAACCATAATCACAAACCCAAAAGAAGAAAAGAGAGGGAGTTATAGGATCAGTCTCGGGGTTGCAAGACCGGGCCTTGGCTAGAATCAACACCATTGATGCGCTCACCTTTCCTTCTTTGGGAGAGAAGAACAATGGCAGAAGCAGGTCAGGGTTTTCTTGAAGAAATGAGGAAAAAGATGAGGCAGAAGCGAGGGTTGGGTAGAGACGAAGCTGAGAGAGAAGAGTGAAATGATGGTTGCTTCGTCCGTCCAACTTACTGCTGGAAAGGAGGGGGTTTTGTGATTTGATGGCTCATTGGGCATTACTGCGGCGCTTCGATCGGGGTAGTCTACCGTCACTCTACTACAGAGTAGTTTAGTGCATGGCTGGTGGACCCCGATGCTGGTTGTCCCACACGTCGGCGAAAGTGAGTAATTTAGTGCATGGCTGGAGGAGGATCCGCACGGTAGAGCGTGTCCACTGTTTTTCAGAAGAAGAAAATGGTTACAGCAAGCGTTTCCACTCTTACGACGGAGGAGTGCGAAACACGACAACCACTTGAACATACACAGTGCTCCTACTACTAGGCATGTGCAGTGGTTCATACGTCAGTACTACACAATCTTGTTGCTAGTGCAGTGATATGACGATAACAAATGATGTTGTGTGCATGTCAACTACTCCTATATGTAACATAGTGCCGCTTTTTCGACTGTCCGGTCGAGAATGGACGGTGAGATCAATGTTAACAGAACTAGGTCCACAGCGCACGGAGAGTATGGTGATACAGTACTCCACGAAACATGAACCACATGAAGCACGAATAGTGTTAGGCAGGGTGTATGAAGGGTGCACGGGATGGGAGCAAAAGTTCCCTTCTTGACCCACTTTTGGGTGTTTGGCAGAGTACATGAAGGGTGCATGAGTCCACACTAGTAGGTTGACAAAAATACACGAAGAGGAAACAACTATATTGAGATGAGAATGCAACCAAACACACCCACACGCTTTGTGCTACAGTGACTGATCTGCACCGTCTGAGTTTGATCCAATGGTCATGTTGCACCGAGACATGGACATGCCCATGCAGAGGGTTTAGCCCGATGGCCGGCATCATTGCGCTGGCACGACGGTAGGCATCGCGCAGCCGCAACACGTGCGTGGCAACTTGGTTCACCAAGTGGCTGAGGCGATCCTGGACCTCGTCACGATCGGCCCGCTCGCGCTCTAGCCGGCTCCCCTGACGGCCTATCGTATCTCCCGCTTTCTGCAGCAACGCCGCCGACGCCTCGAGCATCTTTGTGGTGGACGCCTGCCGCTTTTGAAGCTCCGTGAACTCCCTCACATAACGGAGGAGCATGGCACTCCTCTCCTCCTTGAGCTCACGGAGCTCCACGTCCTTGGCCCTGAGCTCCGCATCCTTGGCATGGAGCTCCTATGTCAGGAGCCTCACCTCGGACTCCGTGATCTGTTGCGCCGCCATGGCACCAGGTAGAAGCAATGGGGAGAGGAAGCAAAGGGGCGAAATGGCTGAAAGGCAATGCAATCTACGGGAAAGCGGAGGGATCGGGGAATCTTTTGGTTTCACCATGATAAAACACCAGTCGACGACTTCTCATATCAGGGAGCAGTGGGTACAGGCGGAGTCATCGTGACTAATTGCTGCCACGCGTGCTCCCATCAATCAAAAAATTAAAAATCCTGTCGCGCCTGCTCCCGTCAATCAAAAAATTAAAAATCCTGCCGCACCCAAACACCAGAGCAACGCCGCGGTGGATATTTAAATTTACCTGCCGGCAAGTAGATAAAAAGGGGTGAAAAACAAATGTGGCGGCGGCCTAGCTAATCGGTCGAACTAGCCCAACTAGCTAACCACCGTGCTTCACTGATGTACTCGGTGGGAAAGGTGGTCTTTCGTGATTTGACGACTCATTTACTTGCTTCGGCGCTACGACCGAGGAGGACCCAGAAAACGCGCGGTAGGGCATCCCACATTAGGAAGAATATATGCGTGCACCACCCGGGAGGACCCCGAAACCGCGCGGTAGGGTGTGCCACGTCTCGACACGGAGTAAAAATGTGCGTGTAAAAATATACTGTATCAGACGTAGTAGAGTACCTATGGTTCGACCTCGGGACCCAGCCAGTCGGTTGAAAACACCCCACTAGCCACACAGCTTCATCATGCAAACGTGGCACGGAGGATAGATGTGGTTAGCTCCATCTCAACCAGCCACAATGTCTCTTGTTCTAGGCGATTCTTCTATTTTCCAAGTTTTTTTAGTTGTAATAACACCACGGCAAGCTAGCATCGCTCTTCGTGTGTGCCCGTGCAAAGGTTAGATGATGGAGAGAAGAGAGATTGAGATCGCAGACCTGGGACCCACCAGTAAGTGAGATAATGGTCATGCACGTGTTGACGAGGCACTCCCTCTACTCTACTCAACGCAAGTATTGTATAAAATCAAGTTATGGGACAAAGCCAACAACCATTCGTTTTTTCAGGCTATCGACTTACGCTTTGTAGTCCAGGTTGCCAGTTTGAATCTCGTCTTTCAGATTTGTTAGTTTTAGGTCCAAATTTGATTAATGACAAGTGAGACCCCTGTGTGTTGTTCCGATATTTCAGTGTAGGATGGTTTTTTTGAACAAACACTTTGCGCGGTTAGACAAGTAACGGCACGAGTTACACGTTTTTTGCAAGTTTACGAACAAAAATGACAGCGGCATAGAATATCACATCCACCCCGCAGCTTAGATACTATGGTGATACGAGTTTTTACACCGTTGGAAGTGAGATCCAATGGCTTGGGAGTAGTCTTTGTAATTATGCGCAATTTCCAAACTCTCCAAAGGTTTTTTTGCAAATAAAACATTCAGTCCTCGTGTGTGCCGCTGCATCTTCGATCCAACGGCTCCCCGGTGCTCATATTAGGTGCTCCCCGTAGCTTAATTACCCGCTACGATGATTGGAGTAGTTGTGGGCCGAGTGCTACGAAAATACAATCTAAATCGACCGGAATAAATGCCTACACAAATTAATCCAAGGTTGGAGTGCCCCTCGCAATGTAAATAGCTCCGGCTTTGCGAGGGATGGAGAGGTAGTAGCTTCAACGCGTGGAAGATACGGTGTGAGAAAGCAAGGTCAATCGAGAGACATATAGATAGAGAGACAAAGTGAGTGTGGTCCGACATTCATTGAACAAATATATATGCTCTGGAGAGATATTGTCCGATTGAGCTTTTTGGCAAGCGTGAGGGCTGTAAGATAGAGCTTGAGAGATGATCCAGTCACAGACGTGTAGATATATTTTGTGCGTGAGAGGAAGCAAGGTCAACGGATCACATAGGGTCGCCATGCGATCGAAAGAGTGAGACGGGTTGGAGAGAGTGACCTAGATAGACGATGTGCGTGAGAGAGTATACAATGTGAATAGGTCGAACTGGGCTCAACATGGTGATATATCGTTTTTGTCTGAGAAAGAGCGAGGTCAATCGAGACATATGGAGAGAGAGAGAGAGAGAGAGAGATTGAATGAGCGTGGCCCACCATGAGGTCGAAAGAGTGGTGGCGGCTTGGATGGACTGACCTAGATAGACAATCTGCGTGAGAGATAGAGTGTGTCGATCGAGGCCCGAACAGGGAGATATATCATTTGTGTGTGAAAGAAAACGAGGTTAAAGGAGACTCAGATAAAGAGAGCGAGATTGAGCGAGTGTGGCCCGCCGTGTGGAAGAAAGAGTGAGATAGTCTCGAGGGAGTGACCTAGATATACAACGTGCGTGCGTGCGCATGCACAAGAGGTTGGGGGGCTAGATAGGAAATGCATGTATTTAGCGCGAGAGGGTGAGAGGGAGAGGGAGAGAGAGAGAGAGAGAGAGCTCGGCATGGGGTGCAATGGCGGGTGTGTGAGGTAAATACATTTGGTAACAGAGTGGAAAAAGGGGTTGTGTAGTTGAGAGACTAAGAGATCGAAACATGGAGAGAAAGAATGAACGTGTGTTGGAAACCGATAGCTTCCTAAGGTGGTTAGGAGAGGAAGATTGACCGATACAGGAAGTATGTAGGGTTTGTGCGGGGGGGGGGGCTAAAAACAACATTTGAATGTACATAGTACGAGACTTAATATCGATGTTTCAATTCGGTGTAATTGTAAGATTTGAACCGAGGACCAGGCATACGGGTAATTATTTCGAATTCGTGTCATACTAAGTTTCGAAAAGTTGACATTGACTCAGTTTGTTGTGCTATTTTGTAGGTCATATGTTTGAATCCATCCAGAAGTTTTCTCACTGCCATGGTGTTCATCATATACATATGAATTTGTATTAAAAAAGTAGCGTGGATACAGTGAAATGCGAAATCCACGTTAGAATTGGAGATCGCTATGCGACACACACTCTAATTCAAATAACTAACTATGTGACACACACTCTAATTCAAATAACTAATTGTGTGACACACACTCTAATCCACGTTAGCATGGGTACCGTTTCGATTTTTTCAAATAACTCCTCATTAATTAATTTATAGTACTCCCTCTGTTCACTTTTATAAGACCTTGAAGACATTTCAGACAATGTGCAAAACAGTTCATTTTAAGTTGTCTGAAACGACTTACAAAAGTGAATGGATGGAGTATCTTGTTTCGAATGACTAATTATTGCAAGGAAAACACGGGCATGGTAACACATACAGATTCATTTGCAAATGAAAGAAGATTCGTTTGCATTCTCAAATGTAGGCGCACCAGGCAAACCAGGGTCGTGTCGGGGTGGACGCTGCTTCGGTGCCTTAAAGGCAACTGCCTTTGGGTCACTGACATGTGGGCCAACCACCTGTTGGGCCCATATGTCATGGACACAAAGGCAGGTGCCTTAAGGCACCAAAGCATAGTCCTGTCGGGATGGTCGCGTGTGTCGGACGGACGCATAGCACCCAGCCACCCACCCCCCTCCCCCCCAAAAAGGACGACGACAATATAAGTTCGTGCTTCCACGTTTCAGATTGAAATATCTGGCGGCCCCAATTCCAGCCCTGCAAAATCTCTCTTCTCCACTGTCCCCTTCCGTGCCCAGATTGCTCAAATCCCTAATTCACCGCCAACCCTCGAATCGCCCCTCGTCTCGTCTCTTTCCCCACCGTTCCCCACCTCTGTGCCGGATGACAACGACGAAGACGACGGTCGCGCTTCACCACCGCACCGGAGCTACCTCATCTACGCCCTCGTCCACCGCACCGGGTGGTCCACCGACAACGTCGGCCGCAGCAACCGACGTGCCTCATAGACACCGAGTTCCACCGCATCATGTGCGCTTCACCGACGCCGTCTCCCATCTCACCGGGGCTACTTCACCGAGCACATCGTCGCACCTCCGCCCCCCGAGGCCGTTGGGGCTTCACCAACGGTCTTGTCCACCGCATCATAGCGCTCCGCTGCCACTCAAGATCTGCATCCGTGCGCGGCCAGCCAACGCCAGCGCATCACCCTCAACGGCTCTGAAGTGACCCGCACTCTAGCTAGGCGAGCATGCCCAAACGCCGGCCCGAACTAGGTATCCACACATCACTCCCTTGTGCACTGTTCCGACGATGTTTGGATATCCTTTCACTGCTCTATTAGCTTACACGTCTATGCAACTCTGACCTTAACTCTTATTTCTTCTGGAGATATCATCTGAAACAAGCAAATCCATATTTTAGCGAAGCATGACGGCGCTACGGGATCTGGTACACATCCTGCACACCCGTATAACCTTGTAAGTATCTGTCCTCCGGTACAACATCAAGGTCGATTCCTCTTACTTGATCAACCATTCGTCGTGTCAAAAATGCAGAGCGGGATGCAAGGAGCACAAGGCCTGCACATCCAAGCAAGTCGTAACATGGACTTGTACATGGAACATCCCAAGCGCAAGCAGAGCTGCAGTGAGCCTGTACAATGAGCTAGCGTAAGTCCCTGCATTTCATTTAATTCGTACTGGCATTCGTATATGATTTGTGTGCAGTGGCTGATCCACGAATTCAAGTTACCAGGAGCGAACATTTAACTTAAAAAATACGAAGGCACTTGCACTCCAGAAATCAACATAACTTGAGAAATGTGAAGCTACATGCACTTTGAAAACCAGCTAATGATCCAAAGTAGTTCAGATTATAAACACTAAATGATGCAAGCACCAAAAAACACAAAATACAACATGGTGTACAAGGACTATAAACATGGTCTGTACCTGCTTGAATTATTCGTTCTCTCGCTAAAAATATCAAAGTGTAATTGCACGTATAACTAGTGCGCAAACTGCATATCAATATATCTATCCTGCACAAGTATGCCAATAGTTTCAAACAACAGATTAGAAAAGTATTTATGCTATGTTGTCATGATACGGGGACTTTCTGGTAGATGGCCTCGACGTTTCCTCAAGCTATGAAAATGCACTATAATTTGCTTGTCATCAATGCCTGCAAATCTCTGTCTCTCTCAACATAGTAGATCATCATTAGACACTAAATCCTTCAATGAGCTTGCAAAATGCTTGCATTAGATCCCTCATTAGACACTATATGTTCATCACTAGGAGCATGCAAAATGTTTGCATCAAATCCTTCATTAGCAGTCTATTCATTAGACACTTCAGGCTCAAGAACAACATGAGCTTGTATGTTTGCATCGGAAACTTGATTAGATACATCAGATTCAGTCAGTTCAGCATTGATTGGGGGAGTTATAAAATAAGTAGAAATTGGTTTCATTTTCTCATAGATTCCCTACATACAAGCAGTTTTACAACACCGTCAGGTTTAACTATTGGCCAGAAATTGAAGAGTTGAATTAGATATAATCAGGGATGTGATGTACCTGCTCGTTGCGCATGCTACTCTTGCAAGATGCGAGTGTCCGTTTGTGCAAGCTCGATGCCATGCCCGTGCTGCCGCTGCTGCCTCCCACGCAGGCTACACCCAGGGTTGGATCTTCATCTTCTTGTCCTTCCGTTCGCTTGAAGCCCGGCGACCGCCCTCCAACGAGGGCGCGAGGAAGTGATGTGTCGGTCTGTCCAGCGGCGGCTAGGTTAGGAGCGAACCAGACTGGAGGCTGGAGCGAATGAATTGGGATTTTTCCTACTGTCGATCGATATGGGAGGCGCTCGTTTGGGCCGCGAGCCTGCTATAGGGCCTGCCTTGCACTTATGTTATTGGCCCATCCAAATTGAAACATTTTTCTTCATTTTTTACATTGCATGCTCGTGCGTTGGGACGAACAAAACTAGCATGGGCCAACCTGGACGACTCAAACTAGGTGCACACTTTCCAGCCACCTGAGGCGGCCGCCCATACCAGCCCCTATGGTGGCGTCGCCCCTTTTTGCGTGTATGATTGGATAGTGAAAAATATTCCAGTGGCGCTTTTGATTTACCCATAGAATGGTTGAATTGCTTGTTTCTATGAACTGAGTTCGCCAATAATGTGAAGGATGCCAGTCTTTTCATCCTATTGTAGATTGCTTAGATCTCGATATGCCAAAAGTAATCGCATGAAATATACAGTAAAAGCCAGTGTGATGTGTTTGGCGACAACTAGTCTGACTACACGTCCGGCAGTGGTCGACGGTGGCGTCCCATGCCGCTGAGGGGGCGCGCGCATGGGCACGGGCACAGGTGCGGCGGGTGCAGCCAAACACACGAGGACCGACACTGTTGTGGGTGGAGGGGCGCGCACGGGCGCGGCGGGCGCAGCCAAATGCACGGCGACCGGCGCCACGGTGGGTGGAGGGGTGTGCACGGGCACGGCCGCTGGCGCTGGCATGTACACGAGCTCGCGCGGGTCCGCTGAGACCTCGCAGATGCCC
>NC_057806.1:303524002-303604792 GCF_018294505.1 Triticum aestivum | reverse complement strand
AATGGGAGGCGAACAGTAAGGCCACCCGTATTAAACAGCGGCTCGGGCACCATTAATGGAGATGAAGGCAGGCGTCCATGGAAGTCAAAGGGCTCGCTTCCCAGTGAGCCTGCACGGTGTACAAATCACACGCTTCCCGGTGAGCCTGCGCATTGGAGGACAGCTTGCACGCCTCTTGGTCAGCCTCCGCACCGGACTGCGCTCGCACGCCTCCCGTTCAGTCAAGATCAAGCAGCTGTCCACAAGTCACCTCCTACAACCATTAAAACCAAGACACGTGGCATCACGTGAATGGTTAACAGAACACACATGGTTTGAATTATACAAAGTTTGAGATATTAAAGTGGCAACTATTTTTTCAAAATGCCTTTGTTGGCTGTCATTATTCGAATGCGCCTTCTCTCAAAATGAACACGAAAAATACCACATCATGTCGGGTGCCATTCCATGATAGCATGCCAAGTTTCATGAATTTCAGACGAGTTTTGGATTTACTAGAATTTAAAAACCAGGCATCTCAATGTTTTGCCGGCAATCAACGGTGCCCTAGTGTTTGAAATTCATTCCCATTTCTTGCATGGGACCTAAGCATGCACCCAATGACATAGATTGGATTTTCAACCAATTTATATGCAGTGGAGCATGTGCATGTAGTTCAAATTTGAATTATGCACATAAATGCATTGAAAACTCAGTTAATGCATAAAAATGTCCAAACGAACCCCGAAAAATCAAAAAAAATGACACAACACTCCTGTTGTTCTATGTTGACACGAGAAATTTTTTGGAAGCAATAAGAGGCAGTGGATATCGTTTCGTCCCCAAAGGTGGGACGTTCCCTACCGAAACCATGATGCTTGTTGTGAGAAGCTCTGGTTTGTGAGAAGCATATACCCAAACCTTCCCCAAATGGGACAAAATGTTTACCACGGCATGTTGATGCCGCTCCATGAAAGCATGCCAAGTTTCATGAATTCCGGACGAGTTTTGGATTTACTAGAATTTAAAAACCAGGCATCTCAATGTTTTGCCGGCAATCAATGGTGCCCTGGTGTTTGAAATTCATTCCCATTTCTTGCATGGGACCTAAGTGAGGGAGTCCTGGATTAGGGGGTGTTCGGGTAGCTGGACTATACCTTCAGCAGGACTCCAGGACTATGAAGATACAAGATTGAAGACTTCGTCCCGTGTCCGGTTGCCACTTTCCTTGGCGTGGAAGGCAAGCTTGGCGATGCGGATATTCAAGATCTCCTACCATTGTAACCGACTTTGTGTAACCCTAACCCTCTCCGGTGTCTATATAAACCGGAGGGTTTTAGTCCGTAGGACAACTTCATCATACAACAATCATACCATAGGCTAGCTTCTAGGGTTTAGCCTCCTTGATCTCGTGGTAGATCTACTCTTGTACTACCCATATCATCAATATTAATCAAGTAGGACGTAGGGTTTTACCTCCATCAGGAGGGCCCGAACCTGGGTAAAACATCGTGTTCCTTGCCTCCTGTTACCATCCGGCCTAGACGCACAGTTCGGGACCCCCTACCCGAGATCCGCCGGTTTTGACAAAGCATGCACCCAGGGACACATATTTGATTTTTCAACCAATTTATATGCACTGGAGCATGTGCATGTAGTTCAAATTTGAATTATGCACATAAATGCATAAAAATGTCCAAACGAACCCCGAGAAATCCCCAAAATTGACACAACACTCCTGTTGTTCTATGTTGACACGAGAAATTTTTTGAAAGCAATAAGAGGCAATGGATATCGTTTCATCCCCAAAGGTGGGACATTCCCTACCGAAACCATCATGCTTGTTGTGAGAAGCTGTGGTTTGTGAGAAGCATGTACCCGAACCTGCCCCAAATGGGACACATTTTTAACATAGCATGTTGATGCCACTCCATCATAGCATTCCAAGTTTCATGAATTTCAAACGAGTTGTGCATTTACTAGAATTTAAAAACCAGGCATCTCAACATTTTGCCAGCAACCAACAGTGCCCTGGTGTTTGAATTTCATTCCCATCTCTTGCATGGGACCTAGAAATTCATCCAAGGACACAAATTAGATTTTTCAACCAACCTTGGTGCATTGGAGCATGTGCTTGTAGTTCAAATTTGAATTATGCACATAAAATGCCTAGAAAACCCAGTTAGTGCATAAAAATGTCCAAATGAACCCCGAAAAATCACGAAAAAATGACACAACACTCATGTTGTCCTATGTTGACACTAGAAAATTTTTGAAAGCAATAAGAGGCGATGGATATCATTTTGTCCCCAAAGGTGGGACGTTCCCTATCGAAACCATCATGCTTGTTGTGAGAAGCTCTGGTTTGTGAGAAGCTTATACCCGAACCTGCCCCAAATGGGACAATTTTTTTACCACGGCATGTTGATGCCACTCCATGATAGCATGCCAAGTTTCATGAATTTCATACGAGTTTTGGATTTACTAGAATTTAAAAACCAGGCATCTCAACATTTTGCCGGCAATCAACAGTGCCCTGGTACTTGAAATTCATTCCCATCTCTTGCATGGGACCTAGAAATTCACCCAAGGACACACATGTGATTTTTCAACCAACTTTAGTGCATTGTAGCATGTGCTTGTAGTTCAAATTTGAATTATGCACATAAAATGCCTAGAAACCCAGTTAATGTATAAAAAAGGCCAAACGAACCCCAAAAACTTCATTCCCATTTCTTCCATGGGACCTAAGCATGCACTGAAGGACATATTTGATTTTACAACCAATTTGTATGCATCGGAGCATGTGCATGTAGTTTAATTTTGAATTATGCACCTGAAATGGCTAGAAAACCAGTTTAATGTATGAAATGTCCAAACGAACCCTGAATAATTCCTATTCTTTTACGACACACATATAGTTGCATGTTCACTGCAAATAAAAGGTCCAGCAATTCAAACAACGTCCATTGCCGCTGTGACCCCATTTTGTAATTCAAATCAAGTAGATCCCACACAGTTTATTCTCACCAACCGTGTGAGATGTAGTACAAAATATCTTGGAGCACCGTCGGTGTATAGTACGCCTATGGCTTACGCGAGAAGGTGCGTTGGCTACAGTCCACAGCCGGCGTGTCAAGCACACTAGCTTGCTCCCCCAAAACTCCCACATCTGCATCCCTCGCAATCAAAAATATCTACTGCCTGGAAGGTTTTAATGTTTGATAGCACACGATTAGTATGCGCGGACCATGTGCGCTGTTTGTTACTCCCGCTCTACTTCAGTCCCTTGATTCAAATTTTCAGTAGCCCCGGCATTTTACTCTCGCCTCTGCATCCCTCGCAATCTCAAAAATATCAGCTCGCCCTTGATCCAAATTTTCAGTAGCCCCGCCTTGTTCTCCCGCCTAGTAAAATTTTCAGTTGTCGCAGTATTTCCTCAAACACAACCTCCGCTCACACAAACACACACAACCCTCGAAACCATTGGTAGGTCGCCGCCATCACTGGCGCCTCCATCCTCAGCCTCTGCCTGTGTGTTGGGGAGCTCGAGTAGCCAATGGCCTAAAAGAGGTTTATCGCAGCCTTTTCACCCGACGCCGGTGAGGTGGCCACCGAGGTGGCCCCGTCGTCCTCCGTGGGCCCGATCCGCCATCGCAGGTCCCCCGATCCTCCCGCCGCTGTGCCCCTACGCCGGTTCAAGGACTTCCCCGTCCTCCCCTGGACCTGACAGCCGATGAAGTCCTACCTAGGGGTCCGACAGCGGCGGTGGGGGACGTGGGTCACTAAGATTACAGATCGAGAGACCCACACCCGCTAGTGGCTCGGTAGCTTCCACACGGCCGAGCTCGCGGCCATGGAGTACGACCGCTGGAAGGTCCACTACCACGGCGCGGCGGCTAGGCTCAATTTCCCCTTCGGCACATGTCCGGTCCACCTCGTTCCGCCGGAGCCAGGGGTGGTGAGCTCGGCTATGGCGCGGGAGGATTGCGAGGCATGGGAGCGTCTCGAGGCCGAGGCCGTCGACGAGGCCTACATGCAAGAGCTCCACCGGCAGCACCTGGAGCTCATGGAGGCGGAGCGGGCGATCTTTGCCGGCACGGAGGGCGGCGAGGTTATCGCGCTCTCCTCCGATGACGAGGTCGAAGGCAACGAGGACGGCGGCACCAAGGGCGGCGAGGTTATCATGCTCTCCTCTAATGACGAGGTCGAATGCGGCAACGACGACGACGCGAAGGGCGTCGAGGTGGGCCCCGAGGAAGAGGAGATCGATGTCGATGAGTGGAGGAGTGCCTTCCCCAACGACCCCAACGGCGGTACTGGCCCGGACCCGGCTCGCGGCACACCGTACATGACGAGGAAGGATTGGCTCGACCGAAAGTAGTTTAGCTTAGTTTAAATTTATGTTTTATATTCGGTTATGCAAAACTATCTATGTTTATGTTTCAATGCATGCTACTTTCGGTTGAACCTGCTTTGAACTTGATCAAATTGAAGTTTAAAACCTTAAGTTTAGGGGATCGACTAGAAAGGCCAAAAATTGTTGGAGTATATATATATATATATCCACTAAGGGTTTTAGTCCTTTAACTTTTTAAGGATCGCCTAGAGATCTCCTTATGACTTGTTTATTTCAGTTCTTCACAATGTGATGCTCTATATGTGCAACTATTTGCCATGCAGTTCAATTTCATCAATAACAGTTTCAACAATACCACTATGAATTACGATATTTGGTTGTTGTTAAGGATATTGCAGTTAACATGCCCTTTTGTTTTTCAACTGTTGTTTAGCAGCATGCATTGTACTGAATGACTAAATATGCAATCCCAGGCTACATAGCAACAAGGAAGAGTGTTACCTTAATGTTCTGATGATGTCTAGATATACATGTAATAAAATCTTACATAATGGGATGGATGGAGTGTTGTACTACATCATTTTTTAATTGTTGTTTAGCTTCTAATATTAACATGGTGCTTTTAGGTACATATATCATTGCCAAAGATCCACACTTCGACCCTTTCTGCATATGGGGCAATGAGATATTCATGAACCAGTATCAAGTGAGGAAACTGATAAAGATTGTTACTAAAATGGGTCAAAAGATGTCAATCGAACTATTTGTTTACACTTTATGCAAGACAACAGTGAACTGCAGGATGGTAAGTAAGAACCTTGTAGCCTTCTTTTTACTGCCCGTAATGAGTTGTGTTAGATGACAATATATGAATCTTTTTTCTTTTGCAGTGGATCCTAAAGCAGTTTACTCAAGATTACCTCTCAAACTACATGATTGGTGGCCGGCCATCACAAGGAGTTGGACTAGAGTCATGCATGCCTTCTGCATCCAAGGGAGCACAATAGGGCCATTTGCTTCAGCTTGTTCAGCAACTGGAATGTCTGTCGCCTCTTTCTTTACCGTCTGTAATAGTACAAGTATAGAACCCTGGTACATCATTCTTTATTTGGTGCTTCTGTAATTCTTAAACATATGTACCTGTGAATCGAATAATGCATCAGTTATTTGAACCTGATGGATATGAATAAAGATATAGCCTACTTTCAAGTTTAAATTAGGTACAATTTTAAATAGCAACAATTAAATTAGGGCGAAATTACATTGTGTAGGTCATTACGGCACACATGGTTGGTAAAACACAAACGTTTGTGATATACACCATAATCCGAGACGGTTCATAGAGAGGAAACGTGTGCAAACATGCACACAGTTGCCATTTGCAAAGCGTGTGTGATGTCAGACACTATCACATACGGTGCGGGAAAACTAAATGTGTGTGATTGTCTACCTATCGTACACGGTTTATAATCATGAATTGTTTGTGATGTGCCATGCATCGTAAAACTCCCGTGCCTAGAATCTGCCTGGAAAACTCCCGTGCCTGGAATCTGCCTGGTTTTAGGCAGAACCACAAAACTCCGAATGCGATGGCAATGCAAGCACAAACGAGTAGCAAGGATGAAGCGTTTGGGATATTTAAGATATCGGAAATGATTATATAGGGGCAATTGTATGCATGAAGGCTCCCTATCCCCGACGGTTTCTGGGTCGTGTGGGAAGGACCCCCCTATCGCTCACACTCACTTGGCGACGGTTCCAAATGCCAAAACCATTTGTCTAGGACCGACACTGTCGGATTTTGGGTTCCGGCAGACCCTTGAGGTTCAAACACTAGGGTGCACGCAGAGATTTCGCCTCCTACCTACCTGCACCCCTCCGCCTCGCTAAGATCTAAGCTAAGGAAAGAGCAACACAAGAGACACAAGGTTTATACTGGTTCGGGCCACCGTTGTGGTGTAATACCCTACTCCAGTGTGTGGTGTGGTGGATTGCCTCTTGGGCTGTTGATGATGAACAATACAAGGAAGAACAGTCTCGCGAGGGTCTGCTCTTTGCTGGGGGGGGACGAACTGCTAGGAGGAGTTCAGTCACCCTTCTCTCTCTGATTTCGATCCGATCCTTGATCCTAGATTTCTGTCTCTAACCTTCCTTTTACCTCGAACCCGACCTTCATCCTTGTGGGCGGCTGGTCCTATTTATAGGCAATGGCCCTGGGCCTCTTCCCAAATATTGAGCGGGAAGGGCGCCAACAATTGGCCATTTTGAAGGGGAACATCTAGTACACTTATCCTGACTAAAGTTGGTCCTCGCCTGCACAAAGCTCTGGTCGTGACGCTATCTTGGGCTCCACGATGACCTCCGTCTTGCGGTCCTCCTGGTCTTGGTCTTGTTGCACCGAAACGGCAACCTTTGCCTGATGCCTCAGTACTCCACGGCTGTGCTTGCCCCCTTTGCACCAAAGGGGAAAGGAGGATACTGCGCGGGCTGGCGCCTGCCTGGTGCCCTTGGTCGTCATGGCTTGCATCACGAGCACCTCGTGAGGTACCCCGCCTTGATCTCTCCGCCTCCTCGCGAGCCAGCCTGGTGAAGCCGTGCCTGAGAAAGCTCCGTGTCGTCCACCCCGCGAGGCTTGGCCCCTTGCGAGGGTCTTGGGTCTGTGTTGATGAAGATGGGCCGTGCTGGGCCCCCCTTTGAGCCATGTCGCAGGCCGCAGGCAGGCAAGTCTGGGGACCCCCGTTCCCAGAACACCGACAGTAGCCCCCGGGTCCAAGGCGTGCCCGGACTTGGCCGTGCTGGGAGGCGGAAGGGAAAGAGTGAAGCACCGTGGGCCCTAACAGCCTGCGGTCTTGGGCACTGCGTGGCGGTTGATTGGACGTGAGCGCCTTAGAAACCGCGCGAGTTGATAAAGGAGCGGCATCTGCCTAGGCTTTGCTTTTTTGCTTTCTCCGGTTGCTGCTCAGATCCCCTTTCTTGCGCCTCTCCGTCCTTCCTCCAAAATTTCCAGATACACTCCGACCGCGTGACCTAGGAAGTCATGGCGCCTCATCAGTCCCCGGCCGTAGCTTGGTACTCGTCTGCCCTGGACTCGCCGAACGTGTCGAAGGCGAGCCTCGCCCGGTTGCGCCGGATGGCGGCGGCACGGGGCATTTACGGGGAGAATGTGTTCAAGGCCGGCTCCGCCACCCCTGAGGGTCAAGAGAGCACCTTCTATCCGTTCTTCGTAAGCGCCATTGCTGCTGGCCTGGTGCCTCCCTTCTCCGAGTTCTTCTTCTCTGTCCTCCGCCATTATAAGCTACAGGCTCTGCATCTCCACCCCAACTCCGTCCTTCTCATGGCGATCTTCGCCTATTACTGCGAGGCTCATGTAGGGGTGCAGCCCTCAGTGGCCTTGCTGCACCACTACTTCTACCTCCGGACCTCTCGCGGTCCTGCTTCCACATGCGCGAGCTTCATCGCGTACGGTGGCGCCATTGCCATTTCGAACCCCGAGAAAAGGATTGAGGGCTTCAGGAGCAAGTGGGTCTTGGCGGATGCTGGGCGCATCCACCCTCGGCTGATCTTGCCCATGGAGCAACCCACGAGCTCCAGCGATTGGGGTCGAGCGGAGCTCACGGACCCCCGCGCGAAGATGGTGTTGGATAAGATGGACGCGGATCTGAGGCCGGCCAACATGGCGGCGGCGAAGCTGACCGGCGCGTCACTGCTGAGGGAATTCCTGGAGCACCATCTGGCTCCGCTTCGGCAGTACTCGCTTCCGATGTGGAGGCCCCATCCGAGCCCCGTGGCCTTGGCCGACGGAGATCTGGCTGCGGTCCTCCAATCTCTGTTCGGGGGCGATGTGGCGAGGTTGGAGGGCGCTCCGACGCCCTTGTTCCTCCGCGACGACTGGGAGCAGGTAGTGGAGTCCATGCCCGTCTTCAACGGGGACGGGCCCGTGCCCATGGAAACTCCCGAGGAACCGGTGGACGTGCCCTCCGATGACTCCAGCAAAGAGGAGGAAGGAGGGGAGCGGGAAAAAGGGCCTGACTCCGAGGCGACTGATGGAGAGTCGAGGGCTCCCCTCCCCCGGCGCAGGTCCCGCGTTCTCCGCCTCTCTCCGAGTGATGACAACGAGGATGATGATGAGCAGGACGGCGGGGGCTTGCCCCCGATCCCGAAGAAGGACAGGACCTGGATGATCTCCCGCGGGTCTGCCCCGGCCCCGAGGTGGACCGCAGACGCACCTTCCACTTCCAAGCTTCCCGAGGTTGACCCTTCTAGCCGGCTTTCGGGCTTCAAATTTGGCCGGAGGCCGCTTGAGCTCACTGGCGACGACCCGTAAGCGCTTGATTCTTGTCTTTATTTCTTGTTCTGCTTCTGAGGCTTAACGTCCGCATCTCTTGGATAGGCTGGCGCCCGCAGCAAAGAAGCCGAAGGGAGCTCCTGAGGTTCCATCCGTGGTAGCGCCTCTGCCCGCGAAGGAGGGTGACCGCGACGCACGGGCTTCTCCTGCCCAGCCGTCCTCGCGAGGCCTGGCTGAGCCGCGGGGGCGAGCTCAGCCCCCATGGCCCAAGTGGCTCCCGAGGTGCCTTTGCCTGCTGCCGCCACTACAGCCGTTGGGGCGCAGCAGACTCCGCCTCAGGATGCTGTGGCCGCGCTGCTGCCTTCTCCTTCTACTCCACCGATTGCTGTTTCTCCGACTACTCCTGCCGTTCTGGATCGTGCTGCTGCTGAGCTGGACCGGCTGCGGCAGGATGTTCTTGGCGCCGACCCTCGCTTGGTGGCCGGGCACTTGGAGCTGGTTTCAGGATGGATTCAATCCGACGCTTCGATTCGGGCGGCACTGGTCCAGGCCTCGACGGCTTGCGATGAGGAGAAGCAGGTCATCCTTGAGGTGAAGGCTGCTCGTGACGTAGCCCTGGGGGAGGTGGTCGACGTCCGTGGTCGCTACAAGGCGCTGGAGGACGAGCTGCAAGGCCTGCGGGACCAGCTCGCGAAAGAGGTCCGCCTTCGCCAAGAGCAGGAAGAAAGCGTGAAGGCTCGTGAGGCGGCAGTCAAGGAGAGGTAGGTCAAGCTCAGGAAGCCCCGCGACCGCCTAGGCGCGCTGGAGCAGGAGTTGGTGGCGAGGAAGGCCGAGCTGGATGACAAGGCTCTGGTTCTTGACGAGGACCGCGTGGCCTTCACGGAGATGGAGGCGAAGGCTCGCTCCTCGCTGAGGACGCTTTACGACAGCGGCCTGGAGAGCCCGCTGGCTGGCACCGAGGACGGCCCCGCCAAGCTGCTTCCCTTCCTGGTTCGTGCTCTTGAAGATGTCGCCCTTGGCCTTGGCCCCACGGTCGAGGCCGAGGCGCGTGTCTTGTCTTCTGCAGCGCTGACGCAGGTCCTCACCCACATCTACCTTCGCGATCCCGGCATCGACCTCGACAGCCTGCTGGAGCCAGTAAGCAGCGAGCGTGCCGCTGCCGCTGCCGAGGCCGTGAAGGGTCATGCGGAGGCTCTACTGGGGAAGTTCTGGGCCTTCAGCACCAAGCCGAAGCAAGGCGCTGCCGACCCCACTGCTCCATGAGGCGAACCCACTCCGCGTTGCTCCACCGCCGACAAGTGACTCCGTTGTGGCTCTTGTCCTGCCTTTAATTCCTGCACATGTATCATGCCTCGTGGAGGCGTTTAAACTTGCATTTGGCATTGAGATAACAGTGTGGACTGTAATATTTGCTTTGGAATTCCTTGAGATTTATGCTTTTCCTTCCTACTTGCTTATGTTCTACACCGGCAGAGCCCGGCCCCGCGCATACCTCAGCCGCCGTTAGCCCCTACCGGAAACCAGGACGAGACCAAGGAGTGAGGGGCTACGTGACAAGTTAGGCTCCTGAGTCGCGATGCTCAGGAGTCCCCCTTGGCGCACGAACAGCAAGTAGGGAGGTATGATGTGGGTGGATCTACCGTTCTACGTCTGCAGAGCCCGGCCACGCGCATACCTCAACCACCGTTAGCCTTTCGGAACTAAGGAGTGAGGGGCTACGTGACCAGTTAGGCTCCTGAGTCACGATGCTCAGGAGTCCCCCTTGACGCTCAAATGGCCTTCGTACCTTGGCTCCGCTCTGGGAGAGACGCATGGCGAACCAGGCTCGGGGGGGCCTGGCTGGGCGGCGTGCGTCTGGGCGTGACCCAGGTGCAGCCCCCGTGCCCAACCCCCTCGCGCGGCACTCCCGAGGGGAGGCGTTATGATGAGGCTAGACACTGAGCTTTGGGCTCCCTGAGGTTGATGCGGCCCGGGGGCCACCCTCAGTTGTTTATCACCAGCGCGGAGCATAGCGCTTCCGTATGTGTACGGGCATAGCCGCTCCTCGGCAGTGTCGTCAGCCAGCACGGAGCATGGTGCTTCGACTGGTACGTGGGAGGGGGCCCCCCTCCGGGAGGAGCCCCCGGGGCGTGTACAGCCCCGCCCTGACACGTGGCTGGCACGGTAGGGCCTGGCGAGGTGTATCTGGGCACCCGTGAGCCAGCGCGGGACTTACGGGGCCCTACCTCTAGGCGGGTTGCGCCTGGCACTGGGCCTTATCTTGTGATGTGTCCCTGCAAATTTGGTTAGATGCCGGCACTCTACGTCCTCGGGTCCCGGCCCTCGAGTTGGTCTCATCCGTCGCTGGTATGCCAGGTCGTGATGCCGTGGACAAGGCCAGAGGGTGAGGGCTGGAGAGCCAGTAAGAGCCCTGAATCACGATGCTCAGGTACCCCCCCTTTAACGTGCAAGTGGTCGGCGTGGAGAAGAAGAGGTGCCGTGGACCGGCATCAAATAATCAAGCATGGCGGGTCGAACGCATAACCGGAAATAAACGCAAAAGGGATACATGCCGCTGGGTCTGGCCCGAGCGACTTGGGGATGATGCAGCCCGAGGGGTGCCCCCAACAAGGTAAGCTAACAACATGAAATAAAAGGGATACATGCCGCAGGGACGGACCCACGCGGCCTGGGAATAATGCAGCCCTGGGGGGGGGGGCGCTCCCGGCTGGAAATGAAACTTGTAAGATGTCACCTGATGATGTTGAGGACGAAGGACTGTTGGTGTAGCAGACTCGGTGGGCTGCGGAAGCCGATCCTCACGAGCCCCCAGGCCTAGGGGCCTCGGGAGGCTCCAGAGGCGCTGGTGGCTCCTCGCGGACCATCTCCATCTCCGCCAGGGCTGCGGAACGCCTGGCCTCTTGTGCCTCCATGATGCCCCTCATGAGGCGCTGGTACGTGGCAGCCGCGTTCGGTAAGCCGTAAGGCATGCGAACGTAGCTGCGGGGTGGACCTCCGCAGCGCCCCACTCGCGAGGGCCAGAGGCGCTCCAGAGAGGCGACTTGATTGAGCCCTGTTATGTCAATGCAGACGCGCAGCCCACCATCCTCGCCTGGATGGGGAGCCACTGCTGGTAGGTGGCGGCCGCCTTTCATGACTCTTGACTCCTGTAGCTCCTGAATGGCCTTGCTGACGAACTCCTGAGGGTCTGGCTCTCCTTGCCTTACTCCTTCTTGAGGGAAACATGCTTCGAAACACGCCTCCATGTGGTGCCCAAGCGCCTCCCTCGTGACCCTAGCTAGGTCGGTGGCCCTCCAGGGGAGAGCCCCCGAGCCCTGCCTGAGGAGGGCGCCAGGCGCGCTTTCCTATGTGATGTAAGGAGGTTCCCCCTGGGCAGGCGCGGGCCCAGAGGGGCCTGCCTCCTGGGGGGCCGGGCTGTACGATGTCTTCTTCTTCTTGGGGGCGGTCTCGGGAAGCCTCCTACTTCCGCGATCCGGGTCTTCCAGTGACGCGGCCTGAAAGGCTCGCTCCAGGGAACACGCCGCATCCTTCTCTTCATAGGGCACCGTGATGACTCCACCACTTCCTGGCATCTTGAGGACGTTGTAGCCGTGGTGAGTTACGGCCATGAACTTGGCCAGCGCTGGGTACCCAAGGATGGCGTTGTACGACAGGCGAATGTGAGCGACGTTGAAGTCGATGAGCTCGATGCGGTAGTTGTCGCGTGCCCCGAAGGTGACAGGGAGGCGGACCTGCCCAATCGGGACCGTGGAGCCGTCGATGACTCCGGAGAAAGGCTTGGTTGGCTAAAGCTGGTTGTAGGGCACTTGGAGATTGTTGAATGTTTCCACAGACAGGACGTTGAGCCCTGCCCCGCCATCGATGAGGGTCCTGGTGACCACCACGTTGCTGATGATTGGGGACCAAAGCATCGGGAGGGCTCTGACTGTAGCCGCACACTTGAGCTGATCTACTGAGCTGAACATGATGGCGCACGCCGACCAGCTGAGAGGGCGCGTGGCTTCGAGCTTGGGGAGGACTGCATTCACTTCGTGGGTGAACTTCTTGAAGATGCATTGAGAGGCTGGGGCTTGAGCCCCGCCCAGGATTAAGGCAATCGCGCGCGGCTCCTGGAAGCCCCCAGCCCCCTCGTCCTGGTGGCAGTCCTCGTTCCTCCTTGGCTGCGGTGGCAGCGGAGGGAGGCCTGCGTTGCCTTGCGGGCGATCCTCACGAGGCTGATCCCTCCAGTCTCCCTCGCGAGGCGGATCTTGCCAGCGATCCTCGCGAGGTTGATCGCGCCACCCTTGGCCCGGACCACGGTCTTCCCAGCGTCCTGCGTTCCTTCCTCCTCCTCGTCCGTAGCCCCGGTCACCGTGGTCGGGGCGACGGCCGATCCTTCCTTCTCGCACGACTCAGAGCTCTTGACATTCGTTGGTGTTGTGGGTGTGGACGTCGTGGTACACACAGCATCGACTGCCCTTGGGAGGTTCGGGCAGATCTCTGCCCCGCTTGGTGTCTGGTTCTGCCGCGAGCACGGCAGCCCCCTTGCGCTTCACATCCTTGGCCTTGGGCTTCTTCTCTTCTGGGTCTGCGGCAGGCAGCTCGAGGAGGGAGAGACGCCCTTCCTCAGCCCTGGCGCACTTGGTTGCCAAGTTGAACAGCTCCAAGGAAGTGCACAGGTCTTCATGCATCGCCAGCTCCTCCTTCATCTTGACATCGCGCACGCCGTCAGAGAAGGCTGAGATGATGGCCTCCTCAGTCACCTTGGGAATCTTGAGGCGTGCGTTGTTGAAGCGCTGGATGTACTTCTGCAGGGTCTCCCCGGGTTGTTGCTTGATGCGGCGCATGTCGCTCACGGCGGGTGGCCGGTCGCGAGTACCTTGGAAGTTGGTGATGAAGCGGGTGTGCATCTCGTCCCAGGAGGAGATCGTGCCTGGGGCCAGGTTCAGGAGCCAAGTGCGGGCCCCGTCCTTGAGCGCCATGGGAAACCAGTTCGCCATGACCTTCTCGTCTCCGTTGGCAGCTTCGATGCCCAGCTCATAGAGCTGGAGGAACTCCGCAGGGTCGGCCGTGCCGTCATAATGAGGAGGCAGGTCTGGCTTGAACTTGCCGGGCCACGCGACGCTGCATAGCTCGATGGTGAAGGCACGACAGCCTGCTGGGGCCGCGGGAGGCCTTGGGTGACGGAGAGCTTGGTCTTGCATGTCCCCACGCGCTGCAGCTGGGAGCAGCGCGGGGTCTTGGCGTGCGGGAGCAGGAGCATGGTCGTGACGTGCTGGAGCAGGGAGCGCCTGGGAAGCTTCTTGCGGGCGAGGGACTTCTTGGCAGCTCTGCTCTTGTCGCGCTGGCACCTGACAGAGCGGGTTCCACCCAGGGGCCACGCGCCTTGGAGCCATGGCGCCTTCTTGAGGAGGAGGCGGCCGGGGCGCCGCCGGAGCCTCGTCGCCAGCGCGGGGCGAGGTGCGGTGCAGTGGGACGGACAGCGCAGGAGAGCCCCCTGCGGCGCGGACGAGCTCGGCGACGCGGTCAAGCCATTCTTCATAGACGTCGTCGACGGGACGGTAGCGCAAGAGCTCGTTTGCCGCGATGAGCGCAGCTCGAGCCTCCATGGGTGCGCGGAGCGTGCGGGACGAAGAACCAGTTGGGGTGAGCGAGGGAGTAGCGGTGTGGCCGTCTTGCCGCACTGACGGATGCTGAGACGATGCTTCCTGCTCGTCCCCCGCCGGGCCGGTGGCGGCGTTGACGGCAGGTGACGGGGAACGGCGAGGACGCCCGCCGACAGGAGCCGTCTGGGCGACGTGGAAAGTGAGAGCGGCCCGGCGCTCGGCGCGGGCCCGACGAGCGTCAGACATGGGCACGATGGTCGAAGGAGAATGGGGTGGTGGAAGACGAATTCTGGCGCACCCCTACCTGGCGTGCAAAATGTTGGATTTTGGGTTCCGGCAGACCCTTGAGGTTCGAACACTGGGGTGCGCGCGGAGATTTCGCCTCCTACCTACCTGCACCCCTCCGCCTCGCTAAGATCTTAGCTAAGGAAAGAGCAACACAAGAGACATAGGGTTTATACTGGTTCGGGCCACCGTTGTGGTGTAATACCCTACTCCAGTGTGTGGTGTGGTGGATTGCCTCTTGGGCTACTGATGATGAACAATACAAGGAAGAACAGCCTCGCGAGGGTCTGCTCTTTGCTGGGGGGGGGACGAACTGCTAGGAGGAGTTCAGTCACCCTTCTCTCTCTCTGATTTCGATCTGATCCTTGATCCTAGATTTCTGTCTCTAACCTTCCTTTTACCTCGAACCCGACCTTCATCCTTGTGGGCGGCTGGTCCTATTTATAGGCAATGGCCCTGGGCCTCTTCCCAAATATTGAGCGGGAAGGGCGCCAACAATTGGCCATTTTGAAGGGGAACATCTAGTACACTTATCCTAACTCAAGTTGGTCCTCGCCTGCACAAAGCTCTGGTGGTGACGCCGTCTTGGGCTCCACGATGACCTCCATCTTGCAGTCCTCCTGGTCTTGGTCTTGTTGCACCGAAACAGCATCCTTTGTCTGATGCCTCGGTACTCCGTGGTTGTGCTTGCCCCCTTTGCACCAAAGGGGAAAGGAGGACACTGCGCGGGCTGGCGCCCGCCTGGCGCCCTTGGTCGTCATGGCTTGCGTCACGGGCACCTCGTGAGGTACCCCGCCTTGATCTCTCTGCCTCCTCGCGAGCCAGCCTGGTGAAGCCGTGCTTGAGGAAGCTCCGTGTCGTCCTCCCCGCGAGGCTTGGCCCCTCACGAGGGTCTTGGGTCTGTGTTGATGAAGATGGGCCGTGCTGGGCCCCCCTTTGAGCCATGCCGCAGGCCGCAGGCAGGCAAGTCTGGGGACCCCCGTTCCCAGAACGCCGACAGACGCGCGCCAGTGTAAGGGAATGGTGAAGCAAAAGGTTATTGGAACCACAGATACAACACAAACTCAGAATCAAGCTTTCTGTTCAAGGCGAAATGATATGACGAGGAAGATCAACATAAGATTAGCTCATCATCGAAAATTGTGCTCCGGGAAGAAGGACCAGGTAGCACAACTAAAATTTAGCATGATAATGATATAGCCGATCAGGCTAGGAATGACTTGAAGGATTATTAAACTCATAAGCAATAAAAATTACTAAGAGTTATTGAATCAGAGTGCGGAATTGATTCACTTATCGGTGTTCTCGAGTGACTAATAACTCAGAAACCGGGGGAAAGCTAAAATCCTTGAGAAGCAATACTAGATGAAGACCCATAGGAAGCAACACAGTTCCTTGTTATTCTCGAGATACCGGAGGGTAATACTCGAAGGAAGGTCAAAATAGAGGTTGCGGAGATGCATTGATCTACAGAAGACAAGTGCTTTAACTTGTCTGAGAAATGGAATCAAAGGGGAACAATCATGGTCAGAACCACGGTTGCAAAGGACCAAACATAGATACTAGACGAACTTATAACAAGGGGATTATTATTATCACAAGAAGCTTCCATGATAAGTTCCACATCGGTTCCATGGGCATGAACACAAAGTTCAAGGTCGACTCCCACTTCATCAATGAATAACCTTTCATTCATTTCTCGCTTTCGATGAAGTTGTAGTGTAGAATTTTTTATCCGGCGTAACACCAATAGAGTATGACCCATAGAAATTTCTGGGTTCACACAAATTAGGGAAAGCATTAGTTCAACCCGTCGGGGCATCTTAGGAACATTTGCAAAACTTCAGAGGTAATTAACTCAAGATCAGAAGAAGAGCATGATAGACAAAAGTAGGGGATACAATTTACCAAAGGCATTATGTATCAGGGAAGAATTCACAAGGTGATTAAATATGAAGGACACTGTCGGATGGTAGTCCAACAAAGGATCTAATGACCCATAACAGAGCTGATGTGGGTATCAGTACCCAATTAGACGAAGAAAGAATGCAAGGAGATGAGATTATAGAAACAACTGACTAATTCAAGCTCAAATGCAAAGGAATTATGATTTCCAAATCAAGGTATCAGAAGCAAACGCTTTGATAAAGGACAGATAAGTTGTATAGACTTAGGGGTACACTCGTCGGCAATTTGATTTGTCGAGAACTAGCTCATGTTCAAAATGACGTCTGAGCCGGAAAGATCATTTAAAAGGGTCAACTGATGATTGCGGGCATTCGCTCACATGTTGAATCAATAGGAACAAAATGACGGTGTCAAAGGATACTAATGAATATTGCTAGGCATATGGGAAGCATCCATAATGCAAGCAGACAAGGATTTGAAGAGGATTCTCGGAAGACCGAATAGTATTTCAGAGAATAATATTAAGCATACGAACAACTGGGGATGAACGGATACTCGATAAGTGCGAGGAGTTATCCGTAGGGGTATTCATGTGGTAAAGAACCGCAAGGCAGTAAGCTCAAAGGATTCTCGGGGCAACGAAGGGTATTTCGGGGCATCTTCTAATAACAAGGGCAACAGGGAATGATTGTATGAATGGCAAGTGTGTGTAGTTATCCATAAGGATATATTGGTGGTAGGGAATTGCAAAAGCGATGGGCATAAAGTCTCAAGAGAACATCGTAGAGTATCTTCAGAATCTTCTTGTGCAGCAGGCGATCATCTGTAACAGGGAGCTCTCTGGGAGGAATTAGTTATGAGAACCTAGAGTTAGAGTTAGCAAAATCATTTAACCCGAATAGAAGAGAGATCAGAGTCCCAGAGTAAAGATCGAGGAGTAAAAGATCATAATACCACCCAATGGTGACGTGGGCCCATAAGACACACATCCATGTTAGTAAAAGTTTTTTAGTCACTAGACTCAACTTCGGCCAAGGAGTTGGAAAGGGGCTACCTACAGGCAGTCGACTCTGATACCAACTTGTGACGCTCCCGATTCAATCATAAACTAATCATACATGCAAATGTTTACGATCACGATCAGGGACTCACGAGAAGATATCACAACACAACTATAGACACAAATTAAAATAATACAAGCTTTATATTACAAGCTAGGGGCCTCGAGGGCTCGAATACATAAGCTCGAATACACAAGAGTCAGTGGAATCAACAATATCTGAGTACAGACATAAGTTAGACAAGTCTGCCTTAAGAAGGCTAGCACAAAAGCAACAATGATCGAAAAGGCAAGGCCTCCTGCCTGGGAGCCTCCTAAATACTCCAGGTCGTCAGCGGTCGTCACGTAGTAGTAGGCACCCTCGGGGTAGTAGTAGTCATCAGTGGCATCGTCTGGCTCCTCGGATCCTTCATCTGGTCGCAACAATCGGGTATGGGGGAAAAAGAGGTAGCAAAGCAACCGTGAGTACTCATCCAAAGTACTCGCAAGACTTACATCAGTTCTAAACTAAATATGCATCTACATCAAAGGAATGGGTTGTATCTGTGGACTAAACTGCAGAATGCCAGAAGAGAAGGGGAAAGCCTAGCCTATCAAAGACTAGCATCTTCAAGTAGCTCCAAGCATCTTGCAGCATCAGAGATAAGAGTGGCATATTATAATATTAGTAAGTATGTTGTAACATTGCCTAGAGATCACTTCCTCGACTCCCCGCGAGGAAATAATCCCGGAGCCATCATATCCATTACAAGCTTCAACATCCAGTATCTAGTTCTAGTTGTAGAGATCGGGATACAACTCCGAGCGTCCGTTACCGTGGACCCTTCAGGGGTGCACCAACTTACCCAACACGCTCGATCAACTCAGGCTGGACACACCATCAGGTCATGACCGGCCTCGGCCGATCAACACACTGCAGCCCTACCTAGGCTCGACAAAGAGGTCAGCACACCGGTCTAAATCCTAAGCGCGCATGGGTCTTGGGCCCATCGCCCTTTGCACTCCTGCATGTTGCGTACGCGGCCGGTGAGAAGACCTAGCTACCTCCATTAACAAGGCAGGTGCTTACGCAATCCTAAAGGAAATATGCCCTAGAGGCAATAATAAAGTTGTTATTTATATTTCCTTATATCATGATAAATGTTTACTATTCATGCTAGAATTGTATTAACCGGAAACTTAGTACATGTGTGAATACATAGACAAACAGAGTGTTCCTAGTATGCCTCTACTTGACTAGCTCATTAATCAAAGATGGTTAAGTTTCCTAGCCATGGACATGTGTTGTCATTTGATGAACGGGATCACATCATTAGAGAATGACGTGATGGACTAGACCCATCCGTTAGCTTAGCACTATGATCGTTTAGTTTATTGCTATTGCTTTCTTCATGACTTATACATGTTCCTATGACTATGAGATTATGCAACTCCCGAATACCAGAGGAACACCTTGTGTGCTATCAAACGTCACAACGTAACTGAGTGATTATAAAGATGCTCTACAGGTGTCTCATATGGTGTTTGTTGAGTTGGCACAGATCGAGATTAGGATTTGTCACTCCGTGTATCAGAGAGGTATCTCTGGGCCCTCTCGGTAATGCACATCACTATGAGCCTTGCAAGCAATGTGACTAATGAGTTAGTCATGGGATGATGCATTACGTAACGAGTAAAGAGACTTGCCAGTGACGAGCTTAAACTAGGTATGATGATACCGACGATCAACTTGGGCAAGTAATATACCGATGACAAAGGGAACAACGTATGTTGTTATGCGGTTTGACCGATAAAGATCTTTGTCGGTGTCAAAACCGGCGGATCTCGGGTAGGGGGCCCCGAACTGTGCGTCTAGGCCGGATGGTAACAGGAGGCAGGGGACACGATGTTTTACCCAGGTTCGGGCCCTCTTGATGGAGGTAAAACCCTACGTCCTGCTTGATTAATATTGATGATATGGGTAGTACAAGAGTAGATCTACCACGAGATCAGAGAGGCTAAACCCTAGAAGCTAGCCTATGGTATGATTGTATGTTGTGATTGTTGTCCTACGGACTAAAACCCTTCGGTTTATATAGACACCAGAGAGGGTTAGGGTTACACAAGGTCGGTTACAAAGGGGGAGATATCCATATCCGTATTGCCTAGCTTGCCTTCCACGCCAAGTAGAGTCCCATCCGGACACGAGACGAAGTCTTCAATCTTGTATCTACATAGTCTAACAGTCCGGCCAATGGAGATAGTCCGGCTGTCCGGAGACCCCCTTATCCAGGACTCCCTCAGTAGCCCCTGAACCAGGCTTCAATGACAATGAGTCGGGCACGCGGTATTGTCTTCGGCATTGCAAGGCGGGTTCCTTCTCCGAATACATCACAGAAGAATTTGAATACGAGGATAGTGTCCGACCCTGCAAAATAAGTTCCACATTCCACTGTAGAGAGAATAATATTTTCGCAGATCTAATTTGCTGGCTTGTTTTGGCAGCATGACATTACGTCATGGCCCGGTGGTTATTCGAACTGTTTCTTTTAACCAGCCCCGCACATAACGCGAGGCAGTTTTTCGACACGTCTTGTCAAAGCAGAGATCATGTCCCCTTATTACGGGATTCTCATCAATAAGGGTGTGGGTAACCCAACCGCGCCATCAATTGCGGCACTTGGGGGATAAGCGAGTTTTACCAGGCAAGTGGGACGCTTAGTTTTGTCCGCCCATATAAAGGGATAAGGATTCACCTTTATATCCATGCCTTCTTCCTCCTTTGCTCATCCGTTTTCGCACACTCGAGCTCTAGCGCCCAAGCCCGCACTTCCCACCTCGACCTTCTCCAATCATGTCCGGAGCGAGAGACAGGTGGATGGTCTCCTTCGTCACGGAGGGAGACATCAAGAAACCGAGGAGAGCCGTATACCTGCCCGACGACATCGCGCACCGGCTCCCAGATGAGGGGCAGCTCATCCCCACCCCCAGGCCCCATGAGAGGGTAGTATTCCACACCCATTTCCTGCGTGGACTGGGATTCCCTCTCCATCCCTTCATCCGGGGGCTCATGTTTTATTATGGCCTGGATTTCCACGATCTGGCCCCGAACTTCATCCTCAACATCTCGACATTTATCGTCGTGTGCGAGGCCTTCCTCCGCATCAAGCCCCACTTCGGCTTATGACTGAAGACCTTCAATGTCAAGCTGAAGGTGGTGGGCGGCCGCCAGGCGGAGTGCGGAGGCGCCATGGTGGGCAAGATGCCCAACGTAACATGGCTCGAGGACTCCTTTGTGGAAACCATAAAGGGGTGGCAATCGGGGTGGTTCTATATCACCGAGCCGCGCAACCCTGCATGGGTAGTGGCCCCCGAGTTCCGATCTGGTATCCCGACGCGGCTCACCTCCTGGAAAGAGAAGGGCCTGTCCTGGGGTAGTTTGAAAGAGCTGACCGGACTCCAAACATGTATTCAAAACATGGTGGACAAGAAGCTCAAGCTTGTCAACATAGTCCAAGTCATGCTCATCCGCCGGATACTCCCGTACCAACAACGGGAGTTCAATCCGGCGCAGCATCGAACTCTGAACAGGCTCTTCGACACAACTCATGAAGACGCCTGGAGGGTGCTGTTCAAAAGTGCCGAGGTCCCCCCCTATTACTGAGGATTGCGGATTCAGCGTGAAGCGCCAAGCCAGTGCGGTAAGCTGCTTTACCTTTCACAGGATACTTATTATTTTTATATAGATTGGCACTATGCGGGATCTAAACTCCCGTACCTTTGACAGGACTGGCAGAAGATGGCCGGACAGATCGACTATCCGGCTCCTTTGCCCGAAGGCCCCGCAGACGCTCTTCTGGCGAAGATGTTGACTCCGACCCCTTATACGGTGCCGGAGAAGACCAAGAAGGCCAAGGGAACCCGAAAGAGTTCCCGACGCTAGGCGTCGTCGGACTCTCCGTCCGATGACTCTGCATCGCACTCTTCCCCCGAAGACGAGGAAGAAGAAGAAGATGCTCCCCCACCGACTGGGGGAGACAAGAAAAGGAAGGCCGCCCCAACCGGGGAGGCCAGAGGGTCGAAGAAGGGAAGGACTCTCCTTCCGGACGGTTCCACCGCCGCCGATGAAGGCGAAGACGAGTGGTTGCCCAGGGTCAAGCCCCCGGGGAGATCGTAAGTATTCAGATACCAGAATAACTCATAGGATTCCTTTGTCACACTGCTTTCCCTAACGCCAAACGCAATTATGCAGGCTGCCACGAGCCAGTATCGATGTATCATCGGACGGCTCCTTGGGCCTGTCAGACATGGATAGCGATCCAGTCCCGATCGCCACCTCCCCTCATCCTGCCGACGATGCCGGGGTGTTGTCTCAAGAGGCACCGGATCGAGGGGAGACAGTCCCAGAGGCACCTCAAGGCGACCTTCCGGACTCCGGGAGCCGAGGGGACGGAGCCCCCGAGAGCTCCGAGTTCGGCCCTCAGCCGAACACCGCGCCAGACCATCCAGCGGTTCCGAGCTCGGGCAGGTGGCCTCCTTCTAAGAGGGGAAAGACGCCTATGCCGGTGACCTCTGTCCATCCAGAGGCACCGGACAATCTGCTGGAAGCGCTTTGCAGCGCTTCCATCAACGAGGAGCACCGCACTATCATGAGTGCGGTGATCCAGAAGGTTCAGTCCGCCAAGAGCGGATTGACTGAAGCCTGTGCCAGCCTTCTAACAGGCTTCAAGGTAAGTGTTTTAAAATGTAGTAGAAATATTACTGCATGGACAGTAGCCCCTGATGCTTTGTTCGGTGTTCACAAAGAAAAGCCGAACAGAGGATCAAATAATATCGCAGGAGTCTAATATAAGTATGTCAATATGCATATGCAGGCTTCGCTGCTGGCGTCCGCCGCACTAACTACGGAGGTCGCCGTACTGAAGCAGGACCTCGAGGGGTCCAGGAAGGAGCTCAGCCTTGCCAAGAGGCAACTCGAGGAGAACAAGGGTAAGTAATACCCTGTCTTGTGTATATATAAAAGAGGACGCGATTGCAAAATGATAGGATCATCGTATGTTTGCCAGGGGCCACGACCGAGGTGGCGACCTTGAAGCAAGCGCTGACCAAGGCCGAAGATACAGCGGCCAAGGAGAGCACCGAGCGAGAGAAGCACGAGGCTCGGGTGGGCGAGGTGCAGCAAGAGCTCCAGGCTCTTGTGGTGAAGCACGAGGCATTGGAGCTTGACTCCAAGACGTGGGAGTCTGAGCTTGCCACGGCCCTCGAGAGTGTAAAAAGTGTCAAGGCCAAATCCCAAAAGGCCCTCCAAGAGATCAACGCGAGGAAGAAGATAGCGGCGGGTAAGGCTTTCTATATGCAAAGCAAGCATGTAAAAGTAAATTACCGATTACTTACCCAGATCCGGAGCTCTTCAGGAGCATTCGCAGATTTGCCCCGCAGTGTGTCCGATGCCGCACAATTTTACCAGGCCGAGGATGGAAGCTTGACGGAGATGCTGTCCTGGTCTCAGTATACTGGGACCGAACAGCCGATGCCTATGAGCGACCAGCTGAAGCAACTGGTCGAGCTGCACAAGGCGGCCGAACAGGCCATGAAGGGCTTTATAGTCCGGATGTGGCCTGGTGACTCTCTTCCCAACAGCTACTTTGGCCTGGTGAGGCGGCTTGTGGATGCCTGCCCATGGCTGGAGGTCGTCAAGCAATCTGTCTGCATTGAAGGTGCACGCCGAGCTTTCGCCCGTGTGAAATTGCAGTGGGTCAAGCTAGATGTCGTGAAGCTAATCAAGGAGGGGCCGCCAGAGGGCAAGGAGCACCGCCACCCCGAGATGTACTACGAGGGTGTTCTGCCGGGTGCCCGTCTCATCGCGACGAGTGTTCAAAAGATGTAATATTTGAGTAAACTTGCTCGTTTTATCCTGTATTTATGAAAACTTGTTTCATATGCGCTATGCAACGCTTGTTTGAATCTAAAATATTACCTTCTGTTTGGATGTTTATCCAATCTGAGAGATGGCTAGTCCTCGGCTTCTGCCCCCATGCCACGAGTGCTGGGGTGTTCGGGATAAACCTGAGCACTCTTGTCCCATATTTGGGTCCTTCGAGGGAGGTGCTCAGCACAACGAACAAGGCAACCGGACTAATAATGCTTTATCACTCTCACTTAGCCATAGAATTCTATAATTTTAAATTTCGGCGAAGCCCGTGGTATTCGGAAGGCCGAATTCGGGGCACGATACATGCCTGTAAGACGGACAGGGCCGGCCCCTCGCCCTGAGCGGCATAAGTCTTTAGGGACTCGAAAAAACTCGCCGAACAGCGACCAGTCTCTCGCCTTATCATGACAGTCAGTTTTAGCTTTCTCTACCGAGGTGCTAAGCCCGGCAGAACCGGGGCACAATCGCAGTAGTTCTCCTAGCACTACCTTGGCCGATAGAGCAGAACGTAAGGTACCAAAACATAGGAGCTGGGAAAACCCAACATTTGACCAAAGACATGATTCGGAGCTGATGCATATAATGCTATAAGTTCGGGGTGCCGCACTTGTGAAAGTGTTCGGACTTTTCACACCGCATTGTGGGGTACATAAGCCCCTGGTGTATTGGCCGTACCAGAGTGTACGGTTGCAAGGCATCATTAATGAACACACACACACACACACACACATATATATATAGAGTAGCATTATTCTGATCCCAGGATCAGAATAGTTATTTGGATCACAGCCCCCCTATATAGGCGCGATGAGTTGTTCCCGAGATTCCTTCACCGAAACCAGGAACTGCCCAAACATTGTGGCAAAAAAAAGAAACTACCCCCACCTCCCGCATCTTCATGAGTGAATTCCTTATTTGACACTACCTTAAAATGTGGTTCCCTATTTGGCCCTGAAGAAAATTTTCTTCCTTGTTTGACACATGCACTAATTTTTTTTCCCAATATGACACTCTAGTGCATTTTGTTCACTAACGGTGTTAAAGACAGATGTGAAAATACCTTTTTACCCCTGGTGCATAAAGTGAGCAAAAATCTGTACATTACAATATATACACTTATGTTACATATTTGGTCATGTTAAATGACCAATTGAGACCCCATAACTTGGACAATGATCTAATTTCAATCCAAAAAATTGTCCTCTCATTTTAATTCAAAAAATGAAAATTTGGCAAAACCTCCCCTGTAATTTGATCCCATATCTCACACAATTCACATATATATGTACATATATACACACAATATGCATCACAACATGAACAACAAACAGAAGCAGCCATGTTCACACATACATCACATTTATGTTCACATTCACCACATACATCAGTACTAGTTGGCATGCATCACATACTGTTTCACATATGAGGTCAGGTCCACAAGTACATCACATGAGCAGCACAAAAGGACATCCAAAAGTAACCATGACATTAAGGAAAACATGAGAATCACAAACTGAGCCGCCTTTTGCTTCTTGTGCTCATTGAAGGGCTTGCAGAGTTAAATTTTTTGCTTCTTGTGCACATTGCTGGGCTGTCTTGTGGCACCATAGGAATCTTTTCAGTGCACTCCTTACTCTTGCCCCTAACCTTCACAGGAACATTTGTTTCATCGCCGTGCGTAGGAAACTCAATGGAAATTGGCTCCAGATGTTTTGAGCCGGTTCTTGATCTGCACTTAGGCATGTAAGGCAGCAGTAGTTTTTAGCAATTGAAAACAAACAAATATTCATAACATGTCAACTAAAAAGAGAAACAATACCTCTTCGATCGAACCGATTCAGATTTCCCCCTTTTCCCTTTTTGTTTGTATTCTTCAAGCTTTTGCTATGGTGAGAAGAAAGCAATAAGAATACAGAACAAATTTTAATTTAACTAAATCTCAAAATCTGAACTAGTTGTAATCACCTTTTTGATGCTCCAGCACTAGAGTTAGCATGTTTCCCCCTTTTTTTGGTTGTAGTTTCCAAGCTTTTGCTATTATGGTGAGCAGAAAGGTACTTACAATTCAAACATTGTTTTCATGTATTTATGAGCACAAGTGTAAAATTACGAACCTTGGGGGAAAACACATTCTTGTTGGTACTCCATCTTCGCAAGGCACAATGGATAACTCAGCTGTTTTGGTTGTCTTTGTCCTTTTCTTTGGTGGTTCTCTACACACAAGAGATAGGAAAGTATTGAACATGTATAGTTGGAAGAATAATGCAAAAATGAGTAAATCTATACTACTCCCTCCGTTCCAAATTACTCGTCACAAAAATGGATGTATCTAGAACTAAAATACATCTAGATACATCCATACCCGCGACAAGTAATTCGGAATGGAGGGAGTACCTCACAGCCATCATTGCAGCAATGTCCTCTGGATTTCCCTTCTTACATTTGTGCCAATGATGCCCATATTCCTTACAAATAGGGCATAAGTGTTGACCACTTTTCCTTTTCTTCTCACCGCAACCTTTGTACCTCTCAGTTTTACGCCTACCAGCCGTGGCCTTCAATAGTGGTGGATGCATGAAGAATCCATGGTCAGATTTAGGCCATTGGGTCTTGTCCGGCATAGCTGGAATTAGTTGGGCATAAGCTGCTCTATATTTGTCAATGGAGAAATACAAGTCCACATAGTGTCGTATGTGTGCATTGCTAAGTGACGTGATGAATGCAAGAGCATGTTTGCAAGGATGGCCAGAAACTTGCCATTGTCGACAAGAACATGTCCCCTCTTGCAAGTTGACCACAAACCTAAAGCCACTACCACCTAATGCAGTTACTTTAGCCACTTCTTCTGAGCTTTCTACCACCTCCAAGTTTAATTCCCTGGTCATTGCATTCAGCTTCTTAATTATGTGGGGCAGAATCAAACCATCTAACTCCTTTGCTACTTTTCTCCTTCGGTTCCACAATATCATAATCAATTGTCTCGCCTTATCAAAGAGGTCATCCAAGTTCAAGGACTTGTGGTGCTTAATCCAATTGTTAAAGCTCTCGGCCAGGTTGTTGGTTACGTAGTCTACCTTGCATATAGTTGAGAATTGACTCCTAGACCACAACCTATTGTGCCACTTCCTTATACATGCAGTTGCAGCTGGCTTTGTTGTCTCCATAGCAACCCAATGTTTGTCAAATAAATATGGGTTCCGTGAGTAAGCAGCAGCCCAAAGGTGGTCATCAAACACCTTCCCATGGAACTTCTTCTTGAAGTTGGTCACCAAGTGAAACATGCATTCCCTATGTTCCGCCTCTGGGAACACTTCTTTCACCCCTGTCATTACTGCTTGACCAGCATCGGTGCATATGCCAACCCATTTGGTGATCCTATGGCCTGTCTTAGCAATTGCATGAACCAAATCCAATTCTCGTTAGTTTCAGAATCAAAGACTCCAAAACTAACCGGATACATCCAATTATGGCCATCAACGGCGGTAGCACTAGCCAGCTGCCCCTTGAACCTGCCCGTCAAGAATGTGCTATCTATTGCCAAATATGGTCTGCAGCCACTAAGGAACCCCTCTATGCAAGGTTTCATAGCAACAAAAATTCTTCTAAACCTGATTTTACCATTTATTGTGTGATGATCAATTTGGACTATGATACCGGGGCAACAACTTTCAACTTGTGCCTTAAACCTATACAAATTGTCAAAGCTGATATCCCAATCACCATATAGTTGCTTCAAGGCTAGCAACTTACCCATATATACTCTCTTGTAGTTGATTTTGACCTTGTGGTGTTCTTTAAGCTTCTTTCGCAATTCCTTTGCTCCTAGAGTTGCATCTTCAATGAGCCAGTCCTTCACCTTCTCACATATCCAGTACTTAGTTGCATTCTTCACCTTCTTTTTCCTTCTTGCACTAGAGCAATCATGACCAAAAGGTTTTTTTTCACCTACAAAAGAAGAATATAATTAGTTAGCTAAAAACTCTCAAACAATCATGCAAGAAATGTTTACAAACGAGCAAAGTTAGAGAGTTACCACTACGATACACAAATCATCTGTTGTAGAAGCATGTATCCTCCATGGACAATTATCTTCATCTCTTCTTTTACAATAGCCCCTGAACCTACATGGTGCACTCTTCTCTATGTTATACTCAAATTCATGTTTGATAGCATGCTGAGAAAGGGCCAACTTAAACTCCTTCATATTGGGATATATGAAACCTTCAGTCATAGGAGGGTCATCCTTATCATACTCTATATTTGGGAAATGATTTACCTCATGCAACTCCTCATCCTCCTCTACTTCAGTCTCGTCCTCGCTCTCATCCTTACTCTCATCCTCACTCCCATCCTCACTCTCATCCTCACTCTCACCATTAGCAACATAGTCTTGGTCCTTTTCTTTATCAGGAAAAAGAACCATATTTAGAGCTTTAGGTTCTTCCTTCAAATACATATTCTCTTCATCAATCCCAACATGTTCATTCTCCGGTATTGGGTTGCGAAGATAACTATCATCATCTTGGTCTATGTTGTTCTTAGGTTGGATATGCACATCACTATAATACTCAATGATAGGCTCATATGGTTCAGAGGGTTCCCAATATACAATGAACATCTGCACCATCTTTGACTTAACATGTTTCTCAAACATATACATCAACTCTTGGTCTGATTTTATTTCTGGAAACGTTTTCAGAACTTCATCATAGTAGTGAACATGCGCAACTTCCAAATAACGTGGCTGGTACTGCACTATAATTGATTCAACCAAATCTTCATAATTTGTCAAGTCGGAATCAATAACCTTCTCGAAATAAAAGCACATGGGCTCTTTTCTAGCTTTTTTTGGGTTGCCAAGCAATCTAATTTTCAGTATATAACAAGAATTTGGATCCATCCTGTACATAAAAGAGAAACTTATGCATGAACATTGCTACCGGATATGGGTCAACCTGCTCCTCCTTCTAATCCTGCATTTGAAGAGAAATTGTGGAAGGAACTCACCCTTCTAAGTCTGCAGCCGCACCGTGGCCCAAGCCTGCATCCACGCCCAACCTTGCAGCATCGCCATGGCCTGCACCGCCCGCAACATCGCCATGGCCTGCGCCCGCAGCTGAGCTCATCGGGAAGTGCTGCATAGCCGCGCCATGGCCGCCAGCAGCGGACCTCACCGACGAGCCATCCCCAGCCCCGCCTTGGCCACCGTCCGCCGTGCCTGGGTCGCCGTCCGCCGCGGTGCTTGCTCCGGCGCCCGCAGTCGTGCTTGATCCTCCGCCCGCAGCCACCCCTTGAGCCATGGCCCCTCAGCTCACGCCGCCGCCGCCGCTGTACGAGCCTGCAACCCGCTGCCGCCGCCGCTAGGGTTGGGGGTGGGGAATCGAAGAAACAGAGAGACGAGAGGATGGCCAGATCGGGATCGGGCTTGTGGGCTAGCGACTCTGGTCAAAACTTTTTGTGGGCTAGCTACTAACACGGGGGTATTTTGGTCCATCCAAAAACAATTTAACGAAACGGTGTAACAAAGCGGACGGCGATGTCACGTAAGGAAGAAAATTTAGACTACATGTTAAATAGGGAAAAAACAGTTCTTCATGGTCAAATAAGGAACCACATTTTAAGGTAATGTCAAATAAGGAATTCTCTCCATCTTTATCCCCAAGCCCGATCCACCTCTATCGCCGCACCAGGCCACACACCCACCACACTCCATCGCCCCGTGCCGCCATCCACCTGGCCACCGCCGCCCCCGCGCCGCCATCCACCTGGCCGCCGCCGCCCCCGTGCCGCCATCCACCTGGCCGCCGCCGCCCCCACGTCGACGTCCAACCGCGCTGCCGCTGGAGTCCGGACCACCAACTACGCCGCCGCCGGAGTCCCGACCTTCAAGCGCGCCGCCGCCGAGCCCAGACCACCAATGGCGGCGCCGCCGGAGACCCAACCTCCAACCTCAACGCCACCAGGCCCCGATAACAAAAGCGTGCCATCACCACCCCCACGACCCGCGTCGCCGGCGCCCCTCCTCCGCGGCCGGCGCTCTCCCAACCCGTGGTCGACACCCATCCTCTTTTGCGGCCAGCGCCCTCCCTCCCCGCGGCCGGCGCGCTCCTTCCCCGCGGCTGACGGGCCTCCAGCTCTGTGGCCGGCGCAGTCCCTCCTCGCTGCAGCTTGCCCCTCCTCCATGGATGGCCTGCACCGGCTGCCGGAACTTGTTGAGGTGGTACCCTTAACCCTCGACCTTCAATTACAGGTCACCAACGACGCTACAAAGAGAAAGGTCAGCATCTGGCCCTCTTTCAGTTTGTTGATTCTCTGAAGTTTTTAAAGTTGATTATAACCGTGTATATTTTGCAGGGCCCTGCGAAGTTCAGTTTTTTTATTTTCTGAAGTTTAGTTTGTTGATTTTCTGAAGAAATAGGTTCCTTCACTTGCACTCCTCTAACTAGTCCTGTGTGGTGATCTCCTCGACTCCTAGGTTCGGCACAAACTGAGAATTGTAAGCATCTTCTGAGTTTACAATGCTTGAAATTGCAGTACGTGATTATATAACATTTTAGGTGGAATTGGTCAATGTTGTTCCCTGTAGTTGTATAGTGTCCAGATCAATCGTCGATTCCTATTCTCTAAGTGATTTTGATGTCTGAAGTTCAACTGTATATGCAGGAGCAAAAAACTGTTGTTTTTGGTTCATTAGTTTCAGTTTCACAGGTTGGTTTTCTTCTCATTTTATCTCCAAAAATTAATCAACGAGGATCGACGGCAGTCCAGGATCTGCGAAGACGAGGGATGCTGTTTTTGGTTTGCTTTTGTGAATCAGCATCACCGCATTACACACCACACCGCCCACCAGCAGTACGTGTCTCTCACCATCGTCCTTCTCTCTTTCTCCTTTCTCTCTCACTCTCTCACGCAGGACACGGCGCTGCCATGGCGGCCCCGAGGACGATGAGAGCCATGCAGTATGACAAGTACGGCGATGGAGCTGAAGGCCTCAAGGTACATGCTCGTCGCCATAACGAGCTGTCTCCAAACAGACTTGACATGCGTCGTGTAAGGTTCAATGACCGAAAGGTGAGGTTCAGACGCTGCCGCAATCCGTGCGACGTATGGCTCGGAGAACTTCTTGCATTCCTACTAGAGTGAAACCGTTGGTGCTCAGGATCAGACTTCGGTGGTTCAACCATGCATACAACGAGATGAAAAGGTTGCTATGATATTACTATATGCATCAGCGTCACCTGCCAGAAGTGATCTGCAAACTCTTGAGACTTGGCCACACATGGCTGGATGGCATCCTTGCAAGCTCTGTAGGCTGTGACGATCCTGGCAGCTACCGGCTTAGTGCTGTTCTTCAGTGAGTTGAAATGAAATTTGGCAACAGGCAACAATTTCTTCATGAAGCAAGAGATGGCGTGTCAGAGTGTTTCACAAAAAGGCGAGGACGAGTGTTGGTTGAGAACATTAGCCTACATTTTTTGTTGCCTGCAAGTGTGGTTTCACCTGTCTTTGTGCATGTGGCAAAGTCTCAGCAACCTGTGCCCTTGACTTTGTAAGACAGTGGTGGTTGCATTTATAAATACTAGCAAGGAACACTTGATATTTAACTAAGAATTCATATGAAACAAACCTTCTCCATTAGAGCATCAAGTACATGTTTCCCATGGAGATGCCATTTGGCAGATGCTAGTTCCTGCAAATGCACCAAAGAAACCTAAATCGAAGTCTCGAAAGCTGCATAAAGTTCCATACCACATGATGAATCCACATATACCTGACAATGTACAGAGCGCGATGCGAACCAATACGGAAGCCACATGCCATGAACCTGAAAATGAGCCGTCATGTGTTAAGTTCTCTGCATATCACTGACTTCTAAGCAAAAATATTGTACTTCTAGTTACGCATACATTTGCCAACTCCTGAACCTTCAATTTTGCTTGTCTTTGCACCCCAGACAGTTTATCCTGAACATGAAGCATTTTTTAGTTGTAAAACACTCAGTTTTTTCTCGTTGATACAGAATAAAATCAGGAAGTTCAATTTTAGAAAGGGAAGTAGTTCGAAAATTATTACAATACTCAGATTATTCCCATACAAAAGAACAAAACAAAAAGTCCAATGGTATATCACTTGCCCCGTTCCGATAAATCATGCAAATATATAACAGAGCATTTTATTTTCACATTTTCGAAAAACAACGAGAAGTCCAAATTAAAAAAATAAGAAGTTCAAATTTAAAAACTCGGATTTTACTTTCTACTAAACAAATAAAATCAAGAAGTTTAAACAAAATAACGAAGTACTTCGATGTATATGGAAAACTCAAATTATTTCCTATTATAGAAAACAAAATTATGAAGTTCATTTAAAAAAATATTTGATGCTTATTTAAAAACATATTTTTTTCTAAAAAAGGTTGAGAAGTTCAAATTAAAATAACAGAGAAGACCGAATTATGTAAAAAATTAAAAAAATTCTCGTTAATAAAAATAAAAAGAAGAAGTTCAAATTAAAAAAGGAACAACTAAAAAAGTTTTAAAAGATTTCCCCCCGCCATAGAAAAAACTAGAAGTTCAAACTAAAACAACGAAGTGCTCAATGTTTATTTAAAAATATAGGATTTTACCTTTTTATAAAACTCACATATATTCGTTGTTATTAAAGAATCAGCCATGAAGTTCAAAACTAAAACAGTGAAGTTCGTTGTTTGTTTGAAAAATCACAAAGAAATCTTTACTCAAAAAATGCAAGCTGTGAAGTTTAGATAAAAAATAACACACAAGTTCAAAGTGAAAACAACCAGCGATTCAACTACTACATTGAGTGTTTTTCATATACGAAAAAGGAATAAAAAGGCAAAGTTAAAAAGACATTTGCTAAAAGTTTACGTGGTGGGCAAGGAAGTTCAAAACCTCTTATGAAGGAGGTCCGTGTATTTACTTGTGCAAAAACACACACACACACACAAAATATGTTAGTTTTTATGTTTTAACAAAATCCTCTTTATCCATTACAAATTGGAAAACAAAAATTCTCTACATGAAAAAAGTTTCTCCTATTCAACAACTTTCCGAGGGTATATTATATACTATGTTCCAAAAATAAATGGTAAAAACAAATTGGCATATGTTGTTCGGAAAGAAAAGTTTACCCGTATTGGAAAAAGTTGCGTCTTTTCAACAAGTTTCTAATGATTTACCATTTGTGGAACTCTGAGGAACGGGTGAGGGATAACATACAAAAAATATGTGGCCAAAGTTCAATATGAAAACAACGAGAAGTTCAACTACTATGCAGAATGCGTTTCGAAATAGGAGTGGGCAATTACAAACAGAAAAAGGGGACAGAAGTTCAAGGTGAAAACAACGAGCAGTTCAATTACTACACGGCATGCGTTTCAGCAGAGAATAAAAGAATACTAAACTAAAAGCCTAAAAGGTTTGTTGCAAGAAGTTCACGTGCTCCTCCCGGTGAAGTTCAAGATCTCTATTGCGAGACGTCCAACCTTCAAATACATGTTAAAACCAAAGGAAAAATGATGTTGTTTTTGCCATTTTTAATACTGCTCTCAAACGGCAACGAACTTGTGACGGTTGTCTTGATGAAAAATTTATTTGCTCGAAGTTCAAGTGACCTGCCCGGGAAAATTCAAAAAGGATTTTCCCCATCACTAACAAATAAAACTAAGAAGTTTAAATTTAAAAAATGGTGAAGTTTGATGTCTATAAAAATGCAGATTTTCTCATAATTTTGTCGTTAATAATGAAAAAACTAAGAAGTTCAGTTCGAAAATATCCAAGAATTTGTACAATGTTTATTGCAAAATTAGGATTTTTTCCGTTACAAATGAATAACACCAAGAAGTCCGAATTGAGAAAAACCAAGAAGTTCAATTTTAAAAAATACAATAGTTCCATGTATATGAAAAAAATTAGATTTTCCAAGATAATAAATAATAAACCAAGAAGTTCAATTTCAAAAAATGAAGCAATTCAATATTTATCACAAAAACTTATTTTTTACCGTTGCTAACGAATAAACCAAGAAGTTCAGTTCGAAATAACGAAGAAGTTGTATAATGTTTATTACAAAACTAAGATTTTTCCCGTATAAAAATCGAATACAATTCTTTACTCAAAATATAAATAGGTGAAGTTCAAATTGAAATAACAAAGAAGTTCAGAGTATATTAAAACCTAGGATTTACCTCTTCAAAAAATAAAAAACACAACACCATTTTTTGCACTTTCAAAAACAACTCATAAACAGAAAAAATGGTTGCTAGAAGTTCAAGTGCTCGACGAGGAAAAGATCAAAAAATTCTTGTCAGAGAAGTTCATCGTGTATTTAGATGTCCAAAATATGTAAAAAAAATGTTATTTTTGGTGTTATAAAATAATTCTCTCAAACCAGAGAGAAATTCAAAGTGATAACAACCGGAAGTTGACGTACTACATGGTGTGTATTTCATATAAGAAAAATACAATAAAGTGAAATAGAGTGAAGTTCAAACAGACATGCCCTAGAAGTTCAACTACTTCATGCAGTGCAAAAAACAACATGTCAAAAACAGAGTGAGGGTCAAACAAACATGCCTGAGAAGTTCAACTACTTCACGCAGTGCGTTTCCATTCGCAATGAAGGAATAAATCATGATCTCGTCATTTCTCTAATTTACTTCAAAACAACAGGAATATCATTTATGTAAATTCAAGTCCTCGGTCGGAGAAAGTTAAAAAATATATTGTGAGAGAGGTTTGTACAAAGAGAATATCATTTGTGTAACACTGACAAAATAGATGGGAAAATTAAAAACGGAAATACGTCACAGAAGTTCAACGTGAAAACAGCATGAAGTTCGACTACTATAGTGAATGAAATTGAGATGAAAAACTTTTAAAATTGTCGCGAGTATGAAAGAACGATCAACACGGTAAAGTTGCGTGTTTACAACAGCTTTCCATCGGTATATCACTTGCTCAATTCCGGTGAGTGGATGGAGAGCTACGAGCAGTGGATGGAGAGCTACGGGCAAAAAAAGCACGTGAAAAACAGAGTGAAGTTCAAGTAGACATGCCGAGAAGTTCAGGTTCTTCACGCGATGCATTTTCGAAGAATCTGTTTCGCGATAAAGGCAGAACGAACGATCTCGCCATTTTTGAAATTACTTGAAAACGGCAAGGAATCACAGAAAACCATCAACATGAAAAAGTTTCGAATTTTCCGTAGCTTTTTAGTGGTATATTATTAGCCCCATTCCGGTAAAGTTTGTAGAAATTATTGCAAAAATATGTTTTTAGCCATTTTTAAAACTGACATAAAACCGTAATGAATTAGGAGAAACAATATATAGAAAAAAGTTTCGCATTTCTTCAAGCTTTTCAACGCCATCTCATTTGCTGCATTTGGACGTACGGTTAAAAAATTAGCTCGAAAATACGAACTCGGTGGAACTTGTACCGTTTTCTAAATTACTTTTAAACCGTTCAAAATTAGACAAAACTTTTAACATGAAAAAATAGCGCATTTTCATAAGCTTTCGAACGCCATATTATTGGCCTCAATTGGATTAGCCGTTTAGAAATGGCATCGAAAATACAAACTCGGGTGTTCCATTTGCGAAATTCTACGATTTTCCGAATTACTCTTTAACCGTAGGGAATTAGAGAAAACTTTCAACATGTGGAAGGAGCGGTTTTTCAGCAGCTTTCCAACGCCATATTATTTGCCTAATTCCGATAAACGGTTTAAAAATGCGATCAAAAATACGATTCACGTTTTTTGTATGAAGAAAAAATGGTTTTCAAAAACTGCTCTTAAACCGCTTACATTTTGCCAAAAATTTAACTTGGGTCATGATACTGATGTCCATAGCTTTCCAACGGTATATCGCAAGCCCCATTTGGACACATTTTAGCTGAAGTCCAACCTAGTACTCGGGGAAAGTCAGGCACGTTACCTCGGGAAGTTCATGTTGTGATCAGAATATTATTCTGATCCCGTGATCAGAATAGTGTTTATGTATATATATATATAACAAGAATGCAATAATAGTCGTAATGTCATGCATTGTTTATTAAAAAATTGCGTTAAAGCAGAGTGATACAAATAGTGCGATAAGCAAAGGGCAAGCTGAGGAATGATGTTAAATTGAATATTTCACTCGTTACTGTAATCAACCTGGGAATTCCGTGGTATGACGTAGCTGTCTGCCTCCTTGGTTGTTGCATCATGCGTTCGGCAATAGTGCTGCTGGGCAGTATTTCTAGAGATTAAGGTCCTGAAAGAAAAAGAAAAATAACCAAACGGGAAGCCCCTAGTGCAGTTTAGGCCGCGTCTTGGGGCGTGCCGCAGTTGTGCCCCCTCCCCACCTGTGCCCATGGTATTTTTAATGCGTAATTATGTACGCGCGACACGAGTTTCGCCGCTGGGCTGGGATTGGGGTGGCCGCCGTATTGCTACGCGAGCTCAGATCGCACCAGGCGGTCTATTTGCCGATTGCCCCGAGCGCGCTTGAAGGTGTCCGGGCTGTGAAGCGCCGAACTGGTTGATTGCCTTGAGAGGCTGCTTTGTGTATCTGCTGCGAGGGCTGCGGTGTGCTCCTCTGTTCAAAGAGAGCGCTCTATGTTTCCATTGACTGTAATAACTCCGCAGGTCCTGGCATCTTGAGCTTGAGGTATGCATAATGTGGTACCGAATTGAATCTAGCAAATGCGGTTCGCCCGAGCAGCGCGTGATAACCACTGCGGAACGGGACTATATCAAAGATTAACTCTTTGCTTCGGAAGTTATCCGGGGATCCGAAGACCACTTCCAGTGTAATTGAGCCTGTGCAATGGGCCTCTACACCTGGAATGACGCCCTTAAAGGTCGTTTTGGTGGGTTTGATCCTTGAGGGGTCTATACCCATTTTGCGCATTGTGTCCTGATAAAGCAGGTTCAGGCTGCTGCCGCCGTCCATAAGGACTCGAGTGAGGTGAAATCCGTCGATGATTGGGTCTAGGATCAGTGCGGCGAATCCGCCATGACGGATACTAGTGGGGTGGTCCCTGCGATCAAAGGTGATCGGACAGGAGGACCAAGGGTTGAACTTTGGGGCGACTGGCTCCAATGCATATACGTCCCTGAGCGCACGCTTCCGCTCCCTCTTGGGGATGTGGGTTGCGTATATCATGTTCACTGTCCGCACTTGCGGGGGAAACCTCTTCTGTCCTCCAGTGTGCGGCTGCTGGGGCTCCTCCTCGTCATCGCTATGCGGCCCCTTGTCCTTGTTTTCGGCAATTAACTTGCTGGCATGCTTGGACACCCAACAATCCCTGTTGGTGTGATTGGCTGGCTTGTCTGGGGTGCCGTGTATTTGACACGAGCGATCGAGTATACGGTCCAAGATGGACGGACCCAGCGTACTTTGTTTGAATGGCTTTTTCCACTGACTGGGTTTAGAGCCTTTGAATCTGGCATTGACTGCCGTATCCTCAGTATTTTCGCTGTTAATGCGGCGCTTATGCTTGTTGCGACGTGACCTTCTATTGCCGTCCTTGGTATCTGAGGTACCATTGTTCTTTGATATGTTATTACTGCGAGCCAGCCAGCTGTCTTCTCCCGCACAAAAGCGGGTCATGAGCGTCGTGAGAGCTGCCATAGATTTTGGCTTTTCCTGACCAAGGTGCCGGGCTAGCCACTCGTCTCGGATGTTGTGCTTGAAAGCCGCTAAGGCCTCCGCATCCAGACAGTCGACGATTTGATTTTTCTTTGTAAGGAACCGAGTCCAGAATTGCCTGTCCGACTCTTCTGGATGCTGAATTATGTGGCTCAAATCATCGGCGTCTGGTGGTCGCACATAAGTGCCCTGAAAGTTGTCGAGGAATGCGGCTTCCAGATCTTCCCAACAGCTAATGGAGTCCGCTGGCAAGCTGTTAAGCCAATGCCGCGCTGGTCCTTTGAGCTTTAGTGGGAGGTATTTGATGGCGTGTAAGTCATCGCCGCGGGCCATGTGGATGTGGAGGAGGAAGTCCTCAATCCATACTGCGGGATCTGTTGTGCCATCGTATGATTCAATATTTACAGGTTTGAAACCTTCTGGGAATTGATGTTCCATTACTTCGTCTGTGAAGCATAAGGGGTGTGCGGCGCCTCTGTATTGGGCTATATCGCGACGCAGATCGAATGGGTCTTGCCCGCTGTGTTCGGCCCGGCCGGATTTGCTTTTACTGTATCCGGCGTGACGTTTGTCGTCTCGCAGAGTGGTGCGCCCTCGTGATCCGTAGATCGATCTTGAATGCTTTGCTTTGTCCTCCAGTATGTCTCGCAGGTCTAGCATATCTCCCCATTCCTTTTTATTTGAATGGCGTTGGGGTGGAGGCTGAGCTTTTGGCTGGAATGCCTATCACGGCCACGAGGTGGCCGATCAGTTGTATCATACGCTTCTTCCTCCAGTCGGGGTAGTAACCTGCGCCTTGGGTAACTCTCGGAGGGGCGCTCGAGTTTATATTCCTCGGCCGTGAGGACTTCAGTCCATTTGTCAGCTAGCAGATCTTGATCAGCTTGAAGCTGCTGCCGCTTTTTCTTCAGGCTATTTGCCGTGGCCATAAGCCGGCGCTTGAAGCGCTCTTGTTCGACGGGATCCTCTGGGACGGCGAATTCATCGTCGCCGAGGCTTGCCTCGTCTTCGGAGGGGGGGATGTAATTGTCATCCTCCTCCTCTCCGTCTGCCGCTCTCTTAGGAGAGCTGGCTCCTTCATCCTCCTACTCTAAATCTTGCTGGAGGGGATTGTTGTTGTATTCAGCACTATCCGGAGTGTTATTATCTCTTGTGCCGGTATCACCACTTTTACTTTGGCGGGACTTAGAGAGGCGTCGCTGACATCGGCGTTTGGGTTGCTTCTTGGAGGGGTCATCCTCCACTATCCCGTCGCCATTGCCTTCTTTGGGTGTATCCACCATGTATATGTCATATGACGAGGTGGCTTTCCCGTGCCCTATAGGTGTTGGTTCATGTTCGTCTCCTATATCGTCGTCCATACCGTCGATGTCTTCGGAGTCGAAGTCGAGCATGTCGGTTAAATCATCGACAATGGCTACGAAGTGGGTGGTGGGTGGGCGTCGAATTTCTTCGTCGTCCGCATCCAATCCTATTGGCCATAATCCGGCCAGGGCTCTCCTGACAAAGAGAGAGACCTTAGTGAATTCAGAATGTCGCCGAAGGGCGAGTGCTGAAAGATATCCGCGGCGGTGAATTCCATGATCGGCGCCCAATCGGATTCGATTGGCAGGGGCGCGGATGGTTCGGAGTCCGGAAAAGAGTCCGGCACCTTGGAGTCACGGGCTACGCAGAGGGTTATGCTGGTGTTCGGCTCGATCGCCGTTGAGACTGCAGCCCCTGAGGCAGTGTCTAACCACCCGTCCTCGACTGGCACGGTTGGCTCTTAGCTAAGGGTCGGAGCTGATGTGGGCACAGTCTCTGGGGTACTGTTCGGCGGCAAAGCTAGGTCATACCCATCGCGACACTGCGGCGCGCCCGGCTATGGCTCGAATCCGTCGAAGATCAAGTCTCCGCGGATGTCGGCCGTGTAGTTCAAACTTCCAAATCTGACCTGATGGCCAGGGGCGTAGCTTTCAATCTGCTCCAGATGGCCAAGCGAATTAGCCCGCAGTGCAAAGCCGCCGAATACGAAGATCTGTCCGGGGAGAAAAGTCTCACCCTGGACCGCATCGCTATCGACGATAGTAGGAGCCATCAAGCCTAACGACGACGACATAGAGGAACTCTCAATGAAAGCACCAATGTCGGTGTCAAAACCGGCGAATCTCGGGTAGGGGGTCCCGATCTGTGCGTCTAGGCCGGATGGTAACAGGAGGCAGAGGACACGATGTTTTACCCAGGTTCGGGCCCTCTTGATGGAGGTAAAACCCTACGTCCTGCTTGATTAATATTGATGATATGGGTAGTAGAAGAGTAGATCTACCATGAGATCAGAGAGGCTAAACCCTAGAAGCTAGCCTATGGTATGATTGTATGTTGTGATTGTTGTCCTACAGACTAAAACCCTTCGGTTCATATAGACACCGGAGAGGGTTAGGGTTACACAAGGTCGGTTACAAAGGGGAGATATCCATATCCGTATTGCCTAGCTTGCCTTCCACGCCAAGTAGAGTCCCATCCGGACACAAGACGAAGTCTTCAATCTTGTATCTTCATAGTCTAACAGTCCGGCCAATGGAGATAGTCCGGCTGTCCGGAGACCCCCTTATCCAGGACTCCCTCAATCTTCGTAGAATATGTAGGAACCAATATGAGCATCCAGGTTCCGCTAGTGGTTATTGACCGGAGATGTGTCTCGGTCATGTCTACATAGTTCTTGAACCCTAGGGTCCGCACGCTTAACGTTCGATGATGATATGTATTATGAGTTATGTGATTTGATGTGCCGAAGGTTGTTCGGTGTCTTGGCTGTGATCGCGGACATGACAAGGAGTCTCGAAATAGTCGAGACATAAAGATTCATATATTGGAAGGCTGCATTCGGACACCAGAATGGTTCAGGCCGTTTTGGATAAGTTTCGGAGTACCGGGGGTTACCAGAACCCCCTGGGAAGTTATTGGGCCTCATGGGCCTAATGGTGGAAGAGAGGAGGTAGGCCAAGGTGTAGCACCACGTCGGTAACTTCATCATCACCGTAAACACGCCATCATGCTGATAGAACTCACCCTCGGCCTCAGCTAGATCAAGAGTACGAGGGACGTCACCGACCTGAACATGTGCAGATCGCGGAGGTGTCGTGCGTTCGGTACTTGATCGGTTGGATCACGAAGATGTTCGACTACATCAACCATGTTACTAAATACTTCCGCTTTCGGTCTGCGAGGGTACGTAGACACATTCTCTCCTCTCGTTGCTATGCTTCTCCTAGATAGATCTTGCGTGATCGTAGGAATTCTTTTGAAATACCGGGTTCCCCAACAGTGGCATCCAAGCCAGGTCTATGCGTAGATGTTATATGCACGAGTAGAACACAAAGATTTGTGGGCAATAATAGCCATACTGTTTACCAACATGTCATACTTTTATTCAGCAGTATTGTTGGATGAAGCAGCCCAGACCGACATTACATGACCGCGTTCATGAGACTAGTTCTACCGACGTGCTTCGCACGCAGGTGGCTAGTGGGTGTCTATTTCTCCAGCTTTAGTTGAATCGAGTTTGACTACGCCCGGTCCTTGTTGAAGGTTAAAACAACACACTTGATGAAATATCGTTGTGGTTTTTGATGCGTAGGTAAGAACAATTCTTGCTAAGCCCGTAGCAGCCACGTAAAACTTGCAACAACAAAGTAGAGGACGTCTAACTTGTTTTTGTAGGGCATGTTGTGATGTGATATGGTCAAGAAGTGATTATATAAATTGTTGTATGAGATGATCATGTTTTGTAACAAAGTTATCAGCAACTGGCAGGAGCCATATGGTTGTCGCTTTATTGTATGAAATGCAATCGCCATGTAATTGCTTTACTTTATCACTAAGCGGTAGCGATAGGCGTAGAAGCAATAGTTGGCGAGACGACAATGATGCTATGATGGAGATCAAGGTGTCAAGCCGGTGACGATGGTGATCATGACGGTGCTTTGGAGATGGAGATCAAAGGCACAAGATGATGATGGCCATATCATATCACTTATATTGATTGCATGTGATGTTTATCCTTGATGCATCTTATTTTTCTTAGTATGGCGGTAGCATTATAAGATGATCTCTCACTAAATTCAAGGTATAAGTGTTCTCCCTGAGTATGCACCGTTGCTACAGTTCGCCGTGCCGAGACACCACGTGATGATCGGGTGTGATAAGCTCTACGTTCACATACAACGGGTGCAAGCCAGTTTTGCACACACAGAATACTCGGGTTAAACTTGACGAGCCTAGCATATCCAGATATGGCCTCGGAACACTGAGACTGAAAGGTCAAGCGTGAATCATATAGTAGATATGATCAACATAGTGATGTTCACTATTGAAAACTTCTCTATCTCACGTGATGATCAGGCATGGTTTAGTTGATATGGATCACGTGATCACTTAGATGATTAGAGGGATGTCTATCTAAGTGGGAGTTCTTAAGTAATATGATCAATTGAAGTTTAATTTATCATGAACTTAGTACCTGATAGTATTTTGCATGTCTATGTTGTTGTAGATAAATGGCCAGTGCTACTGTTCTGTTGAATTTTAATGCGTTCCTAGAGAAAGCTAAGTTGAAACATGATGGTAGCAACTACATGGACTGGGTCCATAACTTGAGGATTATCCTCATTGCTGCATAGAAGAATTACGTCCTGGAAGCACCTCTAGGTGTACCACCCACGCCAGCAACTACAGACATTGTAAATGCGTGGCAGACGCGTGTTGATGACTACTCGATAGTTCAGTGTGCCATGCTTTACGGCTTAGAACCGGGACTTCAACGACATTTTGAAAATCATGGAGCATATGAGATGTTCCAGGAGTTGAAGTTAATATTTCAAGTAAATGCCCGGATTGAGAGATATGAAGTCTCAAATAAGTTCTACAGCTGCAAGATGGTGGAGAATAGTTCTATCAGTGAACATATACTCAGAATGTCTGGGTACCACAATCACTTGACTCAACTGGGAGTTAATCTTCCGGTTGATAGTGTCATTGACAGAGTTCTTCAATCACTACCACAAAGCTTCAAAAGCTTTGTGATGAACTATAATATGCAAGGGATGGACAAGACAATTCCCGAGCTCTTCGCAATGCTAAAGGCCGTGGAGGTAGAAATCAAGAAGGAGCATCAAGTGTTGATGGTCAACAAGACCACCAGTTTCAAGAAGAAGGGCAAAGGGAAGAAGGGGAACTTCAAGAAGAACGGCAAGCAAGTTGCTGCTCAAGTGAAGAAGCCCAAGTCTGGACCTAAGCCTGAGACTGAGTGCTTCTACTACAAAGGGACTCATCACTAGAAGTGGAACTACCCCAAGTATTTGGCGGATAAGAAGGATGGCAAAGTGAAAGGTATATTTGATATACATGTTATTGATGTGTACCTTACTAATGCTCGTAGTAGCGCCTGGGTATTTGATACTGGTTCTGTTGCTCATATTTGCAACTCAAAACAGGGGCTACGGATTAAGCGAAGACTGGCTAAGGATGAGGTGACGATGCGTGTGGGAAATGGTTCCAAAGCCGATGTGATCGCGGTCGGCACGCTACCTCTACATCTACCTTCGGGATTAGTTTTTAGACCTGAATAATTGTTATTTGGTGCCAGCGTTAAGCATGAACATTATATCTGGATCTTGTTTAATGCGAGACGATTATTCATTTAAATTAGAGAATAATGGTTGTTCTATTTATACGAGTAATATCTTTTATGGTCATGCACCCTTGATGAGTGGTCTATTTTTATTGAATCTCGATAGTAGTGATACACATATTCATAGTATTGAAGCCAAAAGATACAAGTTTAATAATAATAGTGCAACTTATTTGTGGCACTGCCGTTTAGGTCATATTTGTATAAAACGCATGAAGAAACTCCATGCTGATGGGCTTTTGGAATCACTTGAACCATGCCTCATGGGCAAGATGACTAAGACTCCGTTCTCCGGAACAATGGAGCGAGCAAGAGACTTGTTTGAAATAATACATACTGATGTATGCGGTCTGATGAGTGTTGATGCTCGCGGCGGGTATCGTTATTTTCTGACCTTCACAGATGATTTGAGGAGATATGGGTATATCTACTTGATGAAACATAAGTCTAAAACATTTGAAAAGTTCAAAGAATTTCAGAGTGAAGTGGAAAATCATCATAACAAGAAAATTAAGTTTCTACGATCTAATCGTGGAGGTGAATATTTGAGTTATGAGTTTGGTCTTCATTTGAAACTATGCGGAATAGTTTCGCAACTCACGCCACTTGGAACACCACAGCGTAATGGTGTGTCGAAACGTCGTAACCGTACTTTATTAGATATGGTTCGATCTATGATGTCTCTTACTGATTTACCACTATCGTTTTGGGGTTATGCTTTAGAGACGGCTGCATTCATGTTAAATAGGGCACCATCGAAATCCGTATAAACGACACCATATGAACTGTGGTTTGGCAAGAAACCCAAGTTGTTGTTTCTTAAAGTTTGGGGCTGCGATGCTTATGTGAAAAAGCTTCAACCTAATAAGCTCGAACCCAAATCGGAGAAATGCGTCTTCATAGGATACCCAAAAGAGACTGTTGGGTACACCTTCTATCACAGATCCGAAGGCAAGATATTTGTTGGTAAGAATGGATCCTTTCTAGAGAAGGAGTTTCTCTCGAAAGAAGTGAGTGGGAGGAAAGTAGAACTTGATGAGGTAACTGTACCTTCTCCCTTATTGGAAAGTAGTTCATCATAGAAATCAGTTCCACTGATTCCTACACCAATTAGTGAGGAAGTTAATGATGTTGATCATGAAACTTATGATCAAGTTACTACCGAACCTCGTAGGTCAACCAGAGTAAGATCCGCACAACAGTGGTACGATAATTCTGTTCTGGAGGTCATGCTACTTGACCATGACGAACCTACGAACTATGAGGAAGCGATGATGAGCCCAAATTCCGTGAAATGGCAGTATGGACTTTGGTTGACTTGCCCGATGATCGGCAAGCCATAGAGAATAAATGGATCTTCAAGAAGAAGACTGACGCTGACGGTAATGTTACTGTCTACAAAGCTCGACCTGTTGGGAAAGATTTTCGACAAGTTCAAGGAGTTGACTATGATGAGACCTTCTCACCTGTAGCGATGCTTAAGTCAGTCCGAATAATGTTAGCAATTGCCGCATTTTATGATTACGAAATTTGGCAAATGGATGTCAAAACTGCATTACTTAATGGATATCTTAAAGAAGAGTTGTATATGATGCAACCGGAAGGTTTTGTCGATCCAAAAGGTGCTAACAAAGTGTGCAAGCTCCAGCGATCCATTTATGGACTGGTGGAAGCATCTCGGAGTTGGAATATATGCTTTGATAGTGTGATCAAAGCATATGGTTTTATACAGACTTTTGGAGAAGCCTGTATTTACAAGGAAGTGAGTGGGAGCTCTATTGCATTTCTGATATTATATGTGGATGACATATTGTTGATCAGAAATGATACTAAATTTCTGAATAGCATAAAAGGATACTTGAATAAGATTTTTTCAATGAAAGACCTCGGTGAAGCTGCTTATATATTGGGCATCAAGATCTATAGAGATAGATCAGGACGCTTAATTGGACTTTCACAAAGCACATACCTTGATAAAGTTTTGAAGAAGTTCAAAATGGATCAAGCAAAGAAAGGGTTCTTGCCTGTGTTACAAGGTGTGAAGTTGAGTAAGACTCAATGCCCGACCACTGCAGAAGATAGAGAGAAAATGAAAGTCATTCCCTATGCCTCAGCCATAGGTTCTATCATGTATGCAATGTTGTGTACCAGACCTGATGTGTGCCTTGCTATTAGTTTAGCAGGGAGGTACCAAAGTAATCCAGGAGTGGATCACTGGACAAAGGTCAAGAACATCCTGAAATACCTGAAAAGGACTAAGGATATGTTTCTCATTTATGGAGGTGACAAAGAGCTCGTCGTAAACGGTTACGTCGATGCAAGATTTGACACTGATCCAGATGACTCTAAGTCACAAACCGGATACACAATTTTTGAATGGTGGAGCTGTCAGTTGTTGCAGTTCTAAACAGAGCGTTGTGGCAGGATCTACGTGTGAAGCGGAATACATAGATACTTCGGAAGCAGCAAATGAAGGAGTCTGGATGAAGGATTTCATATCCGATCTAGGTGTAATACCTAGTGCATCGGGTCCAATGAAAATCTTTTGTGACAATACTGGTGCAATTGCCTTGGTTTTATATAGACTTTTGGAGAAGCCTGTATTTACAAGAAAGTGAGTGGGAGCTCTGTAGCATTTCTGATATTATATGTGGATGACATATTACTAATTGGAAATGATATAGAATTTCTGGATAGCATAAAGGGATACTTGAATAAGAGTTTTTCAATGAAAGACCTCGGTGAAGCTGCTTACATATTAGGCATTAAGATCTATAGAGATAGATCAAGATGCTTAATTGGACTTTCACAAAGCACATACCTTGACAAAGTTTTGAAGAAGTTCAAAATGGATCAAGCAAAGAAAGGGTTCTTGCCTGTGTTACAAGGTGTGAAGTTGAGTAAGACTCAATGCCCGACCACTGCAGAAGATAGAGAGAAAATGAAAGATGTTCCCTATGCTTCAGCCATAGGCTCTATCATGTATGCAATGCTGTGTACCAGACCTGATGTGTGCCTTGCTATAAGTCTAGCAGGGAGGTACCAAAGTGATCCAGGAGTGGATCACTGGACAGCGGTCAAGAACATCCTGAAATACCTGAAAAGGACTAAGGATATGTTTCTCATATATGGAGGTGACAAAGAGCTCATCGTAAAAGGTTATGTTGATGCAAGCTTTGACACTGATTCAGACGATTCTAAATCGCAAAACGGATACGTGTTTACATTAAACAGTGGAGCTGTCAGTTGGTGCAGTTCTAAACAAAGCGTTGTGGCGGGATCTACATGTGAAGTGGAGTACATAGCTGCTTCGGAAGCAGCAAATGAAGGAGTCTGGATGAAGGGGTTCATATCCGATCTAGGTGTCATACCTAGTGCATCGGGTCCAATGAAAATCTTTTGTGACAATACTGGTGCAATTTCCTTGGCAAAGGAATCTAGATTTCACAAGAGAACCAAGCATATCAAGAGATGCTTCAATTCCATCCACGATCAAGTCAAGGAGGGAGACATAGAGATTTGCAAGATACATACGGATCTGAACAATGCAGGCCCATTGACTAAGCCTCTCTCACGAGCAAAACATGATCAGCACCAAGACTCCATGGGTGTTAGAATCATTACTATATAATCTAGATTATTGACTCTAGTGCAAGTGGGAGACTGAAGGAAATATGTCCTAGAGGCAATAATCAAGTTGTTATTTATATTTCCTTATATCATGATAAATGTTTATTATTCCCGCTAGAATTGTATTAACCGGAAACTTAGTACATGTGTGAATACATAGACAAACAGAGTGTCCCTAGTATGCCTCTACTTGACTAGCTTGTTAATCAAAGATGGTTAAGTTTCCTAGCCATGGACATGTGTTGTCATTTGATGAATGAGATCACATAATTAGAAAATGATGTGATGGACTAGACCCATCTGTTAGCTTAGCACTATGATCGTTTAGTTTATTGCTATTGCTTTCTTCATGACTTATACATGTTCCTATGACTATGAGATTATGCAACTCCCGAATACCGGAGGAACACCTTGTGTGCAATCAAACGTCACAACGTAATTGGGTGATTATAAAGATGCTCTACAGGTGTCTCCGATGGTGTTTGTTGAGTTGGCATAGATCGAGATTAGGATTTGTCACTCCATGTATCAGAGAGGTATCTCTGGGCCCTCTCAGTAATGCACATCACTACGAGCCTTGCAAGAAATGTGACTAATGAGTTAGTCACGGGATGATGCATTATGGAACGAGTAAAGAGACTTGACGGTGAGGAGATTAAACTAGGTATGATGATACCCACGATCGAATCTCGGGCAAGTAACATACCGATGACAAAGGGAACAACGTATGTTGTTATGCGGTTTGACCGATAAAGATCTTCGTGGAATATGTAGGAACCAATATGAGCATCCAGGTTCCGCTATTGATTATTGACCGGAGATGTGTCTCGGTCATGTCTACATTGATCTCGAACCCGTAGGGTCCGCACGCTTAACGTTCGATGACAATATGTATTATGAGTTATGTGATTTGATGTACTGAAGGTTGTTCGGAGTCCCGGATGTGATCACGGACATGACGAGGAGTCTCTAAATAGTTGAGACATAAAGATTCATATATTGGAAGGCTACATTCGTGTTGGGATCTACGGTAGGGTGCGTCGACTTCAAATTAAAATTTCCTACGCACAGAACAACCAAGAACATGCTACGGGAGATGGATCACAGTTTGTTACCAGTAGACGCGCAGTGCCGTGCAACGGAAGAAGAGTTGGGGCAGCGCATCCGCGTGGATCATCTCCTCCTCGTCCGATCTCCCTCGTACAACCGGTGGTCGGTTCCCACGTACAGGTTCGCCGGAGCGGCGCAAGTGCACTGCCTCTAACGGTATCCGCGCGTGCAGGAGGAACGTCGTGCGGTGGACTGCTAGGTCCGATCACACAACCGGCAGCGAGTGGAGGTGTCTATTCGCAACACATGCAAACCCTAGTGACAGCGCCGAAGCAATCAGCCCATGAGTGTGCCGCACCTCCACTATATATATAGGCGTCTGTCACAGGCTCAACACTTGGGCCTCGCATGGACCGTAAAGCCCATAAGTCTACTCGGCCACAATCCGAATACAGTTCGGATCACATCCGACCAGTGTCCTCGGATCTGACCTCGTAGGTTCCTTCCCTTAAGCGCGTGACCCCTTACGTTCAAGTCGGCTTGGTCGCAGTTCAGATCACCTCTGAACTGCACGGTTGGTAGCGGCCTCTAGCAAGGCATGCCGAACACCAAGCAGACTATGAAGCTGGTTAGCGAACATGTACATCACACTTCCATTCCTTTTGCCACACGATATATGTTGTCGAGCTCAAGGCGAGTCTATCATCCTTGTGCTAGCCCGACCTCTTTCTTGTTCCAGTGATGCCGACCACAAACCGGATTATCTCATAATCCTTGTCGCATGGCCATGCTTATCCTGGTCGGATCACATGAGGGGCCCAGAGTATATCTCTCCTGATCGGAGGGGCAAATCCCATCTTACTCGACCACATCTCGCAGCATGGTTCTGGACAAACCCGAAACCTACCTTTATGACTACCCAGTTACGGAGTAGCGTTTGGTCGGCCCAAAGCAAGTCTGTCACCATCCCGAGTACATGTGTCAGCTCTGGTCTTAGGACATAGAACATATGTTGTACTAGAGACTCATAGATGACATATCGCTGCGTCTCATAGTTGGGTATGTCCGACTTGGACCTTTTCTCGACTCGGATCCGACTACGTTGAATCCGACCAGATCCTTCCAAGTCCATATTATCTGGTTAGCATCCAATGCTCCATGGCTAGTGAGACCAAGCCATCGACCGTGTCATATGCTAGTCTAGTTGGCTGCGCGTCCACACAACCCTTTCGACTAGGGATCTTTTAGGACAGTCATCATACAATGCATAGTCCCACAAACAAGTCACGTACTTGCTGATACACATCATTAATAATGTCCAAGGAATATCTTTATTCATAAACACATAGGAAATATCATCATACATGATTGCCTCTAGGGCATATCTCCAACAGTCTCCCACTTGCACTAGAGTCAATCAAATAGACATCGAATGCCCATAGCTCTAACGTGCCCCTCATGCTTGGGTTGTGGAAGCGGCTTAGTCAACGGATCCGCAACATTTGCATCCGTGTGAATTTTGCATAACTCTACATCACCACTCTTTACAATCATTCGTATTAGGTGATATTTCCGATCTATGTGTCTGACCTTGTGGTGATTCGTCGGCTCCTTGGCTTGTGCGATGGCACCAGAATTATCACAATAAAGGTCCAATGGTTTTACCGAGGCTGGGAAAATACCAAGATCATCCAGAAAGTTCCGGATCCAAACACCTTCCTTTGCAGCTTCACAAGCCGCAATGTATTCGGCTTTTGTAGTAGAATCGGCCACCGTATCTTGCTTGGAACTCATCCAGCTCACTGCTCCTCCGTTCATGACGTACACGAATCCGGACTGTGATCGACAATCATCTCTGTCGGTTTGGAAACTAGCATCAGCGTAACCCCTTATGACGAGCTCTTCCTCACCTCCATAAACTAGGAACATCTCTTTAGTCCTTTTCAGGTACTTCAAAATAGTCTTTACCGCTGCCCAGTGACTCTCACCTGGGTTGGCCTAGTATCTACTTGTTAGGCTTATTGCAAAAGCAACATCGGGCCGCGTACATATCATGGCATACATGATAGATCCGATTGCCTAGGCATATGGAATCCTAGTCATCCTGCTTCGCTCATCAGATGTCGAAGGACTCTGAGTCTCGCTTAGCCTTATACCACGTGAGAGTGGCAAGCACCCTTTCTTTGCCTCACTCATGTTGAACCGCTTCAATACTTTATCTATGTATGTGCTCTGGCTTAAGTCGAGTAGCCTCCTTGATCTATCTCTATAGATCTTAATGCCTAAAATGTACATTGCCTCACCAAGGTCCTTCATCGAAAACTTGCCATTCAATGACTCCTTGACCGAGTTCAGCATCGAAATATCATTTCTGATCAGTAGTATGTCATCCACATACAAGATTAAAAACACTATCGAGCTCCCTCTTAACTTCTTGTATAAACAAGAGTCCTCTTCGCTTTTGATGAAGCCGAAACTAGTGACGATCTCATCAAAACGAATGTTCCAGCTCCGAGATGCTTGCCTCAACCCATAAATGGATCTCTTGAGCTTGCATACCTTACTAGTGCTAGTCGGATCGACAAAACCCTCGGGCTATATCATATACACGTCCTCGGTTAAATTTCCATGAAGGAAAGCCGTCTTGATATCCATCTGCCATATCTCGTAATCGAAATATGCAGCTATAGCTAGTACGATCCTCACCGACTTCAGCATCGCTACCGGCGAGCAAGTCTCGTCGTAGTCAATTCCTTGAACTTGTCCATAACCCTTAGCGACAAGCCGAGCTTTTTGGATCTGAACATTTCCATCCACATAGGTTTTTTTCTTAAAGACCAATTTGCAACCAATGGCCATTACGTCAGGCGGCGGATCAACCAAGTCCCAAACTTGATTCTCATCCATGGACTTTAAATCGGATCTCATGGCCTCTAGCCATGCCTCGGAATCTGGGCTCACCATCGCTTCCGTATATGTGGCCGGCTCGTCGCTTTCTAGCAACAATACATCACGCACTCTGCGCAATCTTTCCGACCTCCGTGGTTCCGGTGCCGCTTCGACTACGGGTTCCCTGACTGACTCCGGTATGATCTCATCACTAGCCGAGCCATCCCCGAGTGGTCCTCGAATTTCTTTGAGTCGGACCGTCCTCCCACTGGCCTCCCGACTGAGAAACTCTTTCTCAAGGAAAACCCCGTTCCGAGCAACAAACACTTTGTTCTCTTCCCGGTTGTAGAAGTTATATCCCAAGGTTTCCCTTGGATATCCCACGAATATGCATTTATCCGACTTGGGTGTAAGCTTCTCTGACATAAGTTTGTTGACAAATGCTTCACAACCCCAAATCTTTAGAAAAGACAAACTAGGACTCTTCCCGGTCCACATCTCATGTGGTGTATTGTCTACGGATTTTGATCGTACCCTGTTAAGTGTAAAAGCTGCAGTTTCTAGAGCGTATCCCCAGAATGACAAGGGTAAATCCGACTTGCTCATCATAGATCAAACCATGTCCAACAAGGTGTGATTCCTCCGTTCTGATACACCATTTCTCTATGGCGTACCCGGAGGTGTGAGCTGAGGTACTATACCTCTGCTTTTTAGATGATCATCAAACTCCTGGCTCATGTACTCACCTCCACGATCAGATCATTGAAGTTTTATAGTCTTGCCGAGCTGATTCTCCACCTCGTTTTGAAACTCTTTGAACTTTTCAAAAGTCTCTGACTTGTGCCTCATCAAATAGATATATCCATATCTACTCAAGTCGTCGGTAAAAGTCACGAAGTACTGATAGCCACCTCTGGCAGTTGTGCTCAATGGTCCACACACATCACTGTGTATCAGTTCCAACAGCTCGGATGCCCTCTCGCAACTCTTTGCGAAAGGAGACTTAGTCATCTTGCCGAGCAAGCATGATTCGCATGTCTTGAACGACCCAAAGTCGGTCGAAGTTAGGAGTCCATCATCATGGAGCTTCTTCATGCGTTTCAGACTAATGTGTCCAAGCCGGCAATGCCAGAAGTATGTCGGATTTAGCTCATTGGGCTTATGCCTCTTGACATTCACGTTATAGACCGGTTCCTATTATAGATTCAATATAAATAACCCATCAACAATGGGTGCATAGTCGTGGAACATACCATTCAAATAAATCGAACAACCATTGTCCTTTAAATTGAATTCATAACCCTGACTCATCAAGCATGAGGCAGAAATAATGTTCCAACTAAGTGCAGGAATGTAATAACAATTATTCAATTCCAAAATAAATCCAGAAGGAAGCTGGAGCTGCATCTTGCCGACCTCCAACGCAGCAGCTCTTGCTTTGTTGCCGACCCTGATGTCAATCTCCCCTTGTGCCACATGCCTAGTTCTTACCAGCCCCTGCATCGAGTTGCAAATATGAACAACCGATCCGGTATCAAATACCCAAGAGCTACTAGGTATGTCAGCAAGGTAAATGTCTATAACATATGCAACAAGTGTACCTTTGCCTGAAGCAGCATTCCTGGCCTTCTTGCCATGCTTTGCAAGCCACTTGCTACAGTTCCTCTTCCAGTGACCAGTTTCCTTGCAATGATAGCAAATGGTCTTTGAGTTTGGTCCAGACTTCAGTGCAGCAGCGGAGGTTACCATCTCCGTGCCCTTTGCCTTAGCCTTCTTCTTAGACCAACTCTTCTTGAACTTAGCCGATTTCTGCACCATCAACACTTGATGCGTGCCTTTCTTAATATCCTGCTCTGCCACTTTGAGCATCCCATGCAATTCAGTGAGCTTCTTATCCATGCCATGCATATGATAGTTCGAGATGAACGTCCCATAGCTGGACGGAAGAGAACCCAGAACTGCATAAGTAGCCAGCTCATCAAAGAGCAGGAAGCCCAACCGATCCAAAGCTTGCACATATCCGATCATCTTGATCACATGCAGGCTCAGTGGATCACCTTCCTTTAGCTTACAATCCATCAAGGATCGCCAGCGTTGAACCTTTCGGTCCTAGCCTGCACCTGAAACATGCTCTTGAGACTCTCGATCATGTCGAAAGCCCCAACGTCTTTGAAATGCTGCTGCAAATCGGGCTCCATACAAGCCAGCATGAGGCAGCTGATGTCGTTTGATTCATCAACGAGTTTCTGGTAGGCATTCTTGGTTGTGGTACTAGCATTATCGGCAGGTTCCTCTGGAAGCGGATCCTCTAGAACATGTTCCTTTTTATCATGCTTGAGAACAATTCTCAAATTTCTATACCAGGTAGTAAAGTTTGTTCCATTCAGTTTATCCTTTTCCAGAATTGATTTCAATGCAAAGTTGGGTTGAGCAGGTGGTGCCATTGATCTACAATAGAAAAATATGCAATCACTAAGCGATGTGTTTATGTAGAGTAATTCTAGCCTTTAAACAGAAATACTCCCACTGAAGTCAGCATCCCTCCGCAAACTCTCGGTGATTCAGGATCTGACTAGCACATGTGACTAGTGAGCTTTAGCATCACTGCTAGACAACATGCCTATGCGGTAAGCAACTCCTTGCTAATCGTATCTCTATACGACTCCTGTCGGTCGGGTAGGTATCTCATACCCTGGCTCCCGACCTCTTTTACCAGAAGGCCCAAAACCGTTTTGATAGCCTTGTCAAGTCAACCTAATGCAGTGCATGTCCGTGTCCGACACGAACCCTTCAGTTCAAGGACACCTAGCAGCACCCCAATTTTATGAGCCCACTACTAGACGTACTTGACGTGCAAAGGTGCAACATCGGCGATGGCAATTCGCTTGATATTCATGAGGGATCTTTCTACCATTCTAACATGCATAGAAAACAAGGAAGCATAACAATCACAAATAAACACATATTGTGAAATAGTATGGCTCCTTCATGGATGTTCTTCCAGGTCGGTTCCAACTCCGATGACCATCTAGAAACTCCATCTTGTTTGTCACGCCGGGATGCCAAGCCACCAACCTGATCTCTATTATCCAACTACTACAACTAGTAATGAATTTTACATAGAGTCACAAGTCGACACGCAGGTCGTTATATAATATAATGACAACACTTTGGCTCCTGTCGGCTGCCAAACATGACACGCCGGCCATGTATAATTTACACACATGCATCACATACACATGAGCCATACTATTCACATCAAACCCTGCAAAATAAAATTATGCATAGAATCGCATTCTACTGGTTTGAGTGATCATGTATGAAATACAAGGCGCTACGCACACGGCGGTCCCGCTACCCGGTTAGCGGGCGGAGTTCAAAGGGGCAGCGCCCCTCGCGGGTGCGGGCAGCGCCCGACGTTTTCGGAAATCAAGATCACATCTGAACTCCGACACGCCGAATTCTCCGATCTGACCGATCTCATCGATCATCGCGAATCTAATTCGGATTTATGTTTCACTGTTAACCCCGATGGCGGATAACCGACCGGTAGGGGAAGATCGTGTCACGACCTCATCGATTCCAATCAACAGAAAACATAGCCACATCGATCCACATGTGCAGTTGATCTCATCAACCATGCACACAACCATTCTTATCAATGACAACAGATCTCATCTATTGCCTCCACATATCTAATATGCATATGATCTGAATCCAAATCCTATAGCAGAGGCTCTGATACCACTATTGGGATCTACGGTAGGGTGCGTCGACTGCAAATTAAAATTTCCTACGCACAGAACAACCAAGAACATGCTACGAGAGATGGATCATAGTTCATTACCACTAGACGCACAGTGCCGTGCAGCGGAAGAAGAGTTGGGGCAGCGCGTCCGCGTGGATCGTCTCCTCCTCGTCTGATCTCCCTCGTATAACCGGTGGTTGGTTCCCACGTACAAGTTCGCCGGAGCGGCGCAAGTGCACCGCCTCTAACGGTATCCACGCGTGCAGGAGGAACGTCGTGCGGTGGACTGCTAGGTCCGATCACACAGCCGGTAGCGAGTGGAGGTGTCTATTCGCAACACATGCAAACCCTAGTGACTGCGCCGAAGCGATCAGCCCATGAGTGTGCCGCACCTCCACTATATATATAGGTGTCCGTCATGGGCTCAACACTTGGGCCTCGCACGGACCCTAAAGCCCATAAGTCTCCTCGGCCACAATCCGAATACAGTTCGGATCACATCCGACCAGTGTCCTCGGATCCGACCTCGTAGGTTCCTTCCCTTAAGCGCGCGACCCCTTAGGTTCAAGTCGGTTTGGTCGTAGTTCGGATCACCTTCGAACTGCACGGTTGGTAGCGGCCTCTAGCAAGGCATGCCGAACACCAAGCAGACTATGAAGCTGGTTAGCGAACCTGTACATCACACTTCCATTCCTTTTGCCACACGATATATGTTGTCGAGCTCAAGGCGAGTCTGTCATCCTTGTGCTAGCCCGACCTCTTTCTCGTTCCAGTGATGCCGACCACAAACCGTATTATCTCATAATCCTTGTCGCATGGCCATGCTTATCCTGGTCGGATCACACGAGGGGCCCAGAGTATATCTCTCCTGATCGGAGGGGCCAATCCCATCTTGCTCGACCATGTCTCGGAGCATGGTTCTGGACAAACCCGAAACCTACCTTTATGACTACCCAGTTATGGAGTAGCGTTTGGTCAGCCCAAAGCAAGTCTGTCACCATCCTGAGTACATGCGCCAGCTCAGGTCTTAGGACATAGAATATATATTGTACTAGAGACTCACAGATGACATATCGGTGTGTCTCATAGTTGGGTATGTCCGACTTGGACCTTATCTCGACTTGGAACCGACTACGTCGAATCCGTACAGATCCTTCCAAGTCCATATTATCCGGTTAGCATCCAATGCTCCATGTCTAGTGAGACCAAGCCATCGACCATGTCATATGCTAGTCTAGTTGACTGCGCGTCCACACAGCCCTTTCGACTAGGGATCTTTTAGGACAGCCATCATACAATGCATAGTCCCACAAACAAGTCACGTACTTGCTGATACACATCATTGATAATGTCCAAGGACTATCTTTATTCATAAACACATAGGAAATATCATCATACATGATTGCCTCTAGGGCATATCTCCAACAATTCGGACACTGGAATGGTTCGGGTTGTTTCGAATAAGTTTCGGAGTACCGGGGGTTACCGGAACCCCCCCGAGAAGTTATTGGGCCTCATGGGCCAAATGGTGGAAGAGAGGAGGCAGGCTAAGGTGTGGCGCCCCCCTAGATCAAACCGAATTGGACTAGGGCTATGGGGGTCGACCCCCTTTCTTTCTCTTCTTCCTCTCCTTCCTTCTTTTCCTACTAGGACTAGGAAAGCGGGGAACTGATACGTCTCCAACGTATCGATAATTTTTGATTGCTCCATGCTATATTATCTACTGTTTTGGACTGTATTGGGCTTTATTTTCCACTTTTATATTATTTTGGGGACTAACCTATTAACCGGAGGCCCAGCCCATAATTGCTGTTTTTTGCCTATTTCAGTATTTTAGAGAAACAGAATATCAAACGGAGTCCAAACGGAATAAAACCTTCGGGAACATGATTATCTCACTGAACGTGATCCAGGAGACTTGGACCCTACTCCAAGGAGTCAAAGAGGCGGTCACGAGGGTGAGGGGCGTGCCCGCCCCCCTAGGGCGCGCCCCCTGCCTCGTGGGCCCCTCGGTGCTCCACCGACGTACTCCTTCCTCCTATATATACCTACGTACCACCAAACGATCATAAGAGGATCCACAAACCTAATTCCACCGCCGCAACTTTCTGTATCCACGAGATCCCATCTTGGGGCCTGTTTCGGAGCTTCGCCGGAGAGGGCCGTCATCACGGATGGCTTCTACATCATCATAGCCTCTCCGATGAAGTGTGAGTAGTTTACCTCAGACCTTCGGGTCCATAGTTAGTAGCTACATGGCTTCTTCTCTCTTTTTGGATCTCAATACAAAGTTCTCCCCCTCTCTTGTGGAGATCTATTCGATGTAATCTTCTTTTTTTGCGGTGTGTTTGTCGAGACCGATGAATTGTGGGTTTATGATCAAGTCTATCTATGAATAATATGTGAATCTTCTCTGAATTCTTTTATGTATGATTGGTTATCTTTGCAAGTCTCTTCGAATTATCCATTTGGTTTGGCCAACTAGATTGGTAGTTCCTGCCATGGGAGAAGTGCTTAGCTTTGGGTTCGATCTTGCGGTGTCCTTTCCCAGTGAAAGAAGGGGCAGCAAGGCACGTATTGCATCGTTGCCATCAAGGATAACAAGAAGGGGTTTATTTCATATTGCATGAATTTATCTCTCTACATCATGTCATCTTGCTTAAAGCGTTACTCTGTTTTTAAATTAATACTCTAGATGCATGCTGGATAGCGGTCGATGAGTGGAGTAATAGTAGTAGATGCAGAATCGTTTCGGTCTACTTGTCACGGACGTGATGCCTATATACATGATCATGCCTAGATATTCTCATAACTATGCTCAATTCTGTCAATTGCTCAACAGTAATTTGTTCACCCACCGTAGAATACTTATGCTCTTGAGAGAAGCCACTAGTGAAACCTATGGCCCCCGGGTTTATTCTCATCATATCGATCTCCAGCGCTTTAATCTTGCTTTGCTTTTTTACTTTGCCTTTTACTTTTCACTTTGCATCACTATACCAAAAATACCAAAAATATTATATCTATCAGATCTCACTCTCGTAAGTGACCGTGAAGGGATTGACAACCCCTAATCGCGTTGGTTGCAGTAGCTATCGTTTTGTGCAGGTACGAGGGACTTGAGCGTGGCCTCCTACTGGATTGATACCTCAGTTCTCAAAACTGAGGTAAATACTTACGCTACTCTGCTGCATCATCCCTTCCTCTTCGGGGAAATCCAACGCAAGCTCAAGAGGTAGCAAGAAGGATTTATGGTGCCTTTGCCGGGGAGTCTACGCAAAAAGTCAACATACCAAGTACCCATCACAATCCCTATCTCTCGCATTACATTGTTTGCCATTTGCCTCTCGTTTTCCTCTCCCCCCAATTCACCCTTGCCGTTTTATTCGCCCTCTCTCTCTCTATCCTCCCTCTCTTTTTGCCTCTTTTTGCCCGTTTGCTTTTGTTTGATCGCGTGTTAGATTGCTTGCTTGCCGCGATGGCTCAAGATACTACCAAATTGTGTGACTTCATCAATACCAATAATAATGATTTCCTTAGCACTCCGATTGCTCCTCTTACCGATGCTGAATCTTGTGAAATTAATACTGCTTTGTTGAATCTTGTTATGAAAGATCAATTCGCCGGCCTTCCTGGTGAAGATGCCGCTGCTCATCTGAATAGCTTCGTTGATTTATGTGATATGCAAAAGAAAAAAGATGTCAATAATGATGTCGTTAAATTGAAGCTATTTCCTTTTTCGCTTAGAGATCATGCTAAAGCTTGGTTTTTGTCTTTGCCTAAGAATAGTATTGATTCATGGAACAAGTGCAAAGATGCTTTTATCTCTAAGTATTTTCCTCCCGCTAAGATCATCTCTCTTAGAAACGATATTATGAACTTTAAACAACTTGATCATGAACATGTTGCACAAGCTTGGGAGAGAATGAAATTAATGATACATAATTGCCCTACTCATGGTTTGAATTTGTGGATGATTATACAAAATTTTTATGCCGGATTGAATTTTGCTTCTAGAAATCTTTTAGATTCGACCGCGGGAGGCACTTTTATGGAAATCACTTTAGGAGATGATACTAAACTCCTAGATAATATTATGGTTAATTATTCTCAATGGCATACTGAAAGATCTTCTAATAAAAAAGTGCATGCGATAGAAGAAATCAATATGTTGAGTGGAAAGATGGATGAACTTATGAAATTATTTGCTACTAAGAGTGTTTCTTCTGATCCTAATGATATGCCTTTGTCTACTTTGATTGAGAATAACAATGAATCTATGGATGTGAATTTTGTTGGTAGGAATAATTTTGGTAACAACGCTTATAGAGGGAATTTTAATCCTAGGCCATATCCTAGTAATCCTTCTAATAATTATGGTAATTCCTACAACAACTCTTATGGAAATTATAATAAGATGCCCTCTGAATTTGAGAATAGTGTTAAAGAGTTTATGAATTCACAAAAGAATTTTAATGCTTTGCTTGAGGAGAAATTGCTTAAAGTTGATGATTTGGCTAGAAACGTTGATAGAATTTCTTTTGAGGTTGATTCTTTAAAGCTTAGATCTATTCCTCCTAAGCATGATATCAATGAGTCTCTCAAAGCCATGAGAATTTCCATTGATGAGTGCAAAGAAAGAACCGCTAGGATGCGTGCTTCCAAAGATGCCTTTATTAAAGCATGTTCCTCCAATTCCTATGAAAATCAAGATGAAGATCTAAAAGTTATTGATGTGTCCCCTATTAAATCTTTATTTTGCAATATTAATTTTGATGAAACTGAATATGATCTTCCTTTACCTAGAAGGCGTTCTAAAAATTTGGAGTATTTAGATCTTAATGATGAAATTGACGAAAGTGGGATTGAAAGAAATAAAAATCTAGATATTGCTAAACCCACTCTATTGGATTTAAAGGAATTTAATTATGAAAGTTGCTCTTTAATTGATTGTATTTCCTTGTTGCAATCCGTGCTAAATTCTCCACATGCTTATAGTCAAAATAAAGCCTTCACCGAACATATTGTTGATGCCTTGATGCAATCTTATGAAGAAAAACTTGAGTTGAAAGTTTCTATCCCTAGAAAACTCTATGATGAGTGGGAACCAACTATTAAAATTAAAATTAAAGATCATGATTTTTATGCTTTGTGTGACTTGGGTGCTAGTGTCTCTACTATTCCCAAGACTTTGTGTGATTTACTAGATTTCCGTAATTTTGATGATTGCTCTCTAAACTTGCATCTTGCGGATTCCACTATTAAGAAACCTATGGGAAGGATTAATGATGTTCTTATTGTTGCAAATAGGAATTATGTGCCCGTAGATTTCATTGTTCTTGATATATATTGCAATCCTTCTTGCCCTATTATTCTTGGTAGACCTTTCCTTAGAACAGTTGGTGCAATTATTGATATGAAGGAAGGGAATATTATATTTAAATTTCCATTTAAAAAGGGAATGGAACACTTTCCAAGAAAGAAAATAAAATTACCATATGAAACTATCATGAGAGCCACTTATGGATTGCCTACCAAAGATGGCAATACTTAGATCTATCCTCGCTTTTATGCCTAACTAGGGGCGTTAAACGATAGCGCTTGTTGGGAGGCAACCCAATTTTATTTTTGTTCCTTGCTTTTTGCTCATGTTTAGTAATAAATAAATTATTAGCCTCTGTTTTGGTTGTGTTTTTTTGTGTTTAATTAGTGTTTGTGCCAAGTAGAACCGTTGGGAAGACTTGGGGAAAGTCTTGTTGAACTTGCTGTAAAAAAACAGAAACTTTAGCGCTCACGAGAACTGCTGTAATTTTTATTTGAAGAGTGCTATTTAGTTAATTCTTTTTGAAGATGATTAATAGATAAATTCCTCACGTCCAGCAATTTATTTTAGAATTTTTGGGGTTCCAGATCTTGAGCTAGATACAGATTACTACAGACTGTTCTGTTTTTGACAGATTCTGTTTTTCGTGTGTTGTTTGCTTATTTTGATGAATCTATGGCTAGTAAAATAGTTTATAATCCATAGAGAAGTTGTAATACAGTAGGTTTAACACCAATATAAATAAAGAATGAGTTCATTACAGTACCTTGAAGTGGTCTTTTGTTTTCTTTCGCTAACGGAGCTCACGAGTTTTCTATTTTGAGTTTTGTGTTGTGAAGTTTCAAGTTTTGGGTGAATTCTTTTGATGGATCATGGAACAAGGAGTGGAAAGATCCTAAGCTTGGGGATGCCCATGGAACCCCCAAGATAATCCGAGGACACCAAAAGGTCAAAGCTTGGGGATGCCCCGGAAGGCATCCCCTCTTTCGTCCACTTCCATCGGTAATTTACTTGGAGCTATATTTTTATTCACCAACATGATATGTGTTTTGCTTGGAGCATCTTGTATTATTTGTGTCTTTGTGTCTTAGTATTCCACAATCATCCTTGCTGTACACACCTTTTGAGAGAGCCATACATGAATTAAAATTTGATAGAATACTCTATGTGCTTCACTTATATCTTTTGAGCTAGATAATTTTGCTCTATGTGCTTCACTTATATCTTTTGAGCATTATAATTTTGCTCTATGTGCTTCACTTAGATATTTTAGAGCACGGTGGTGCATTTGTTTTAAAGAAACTATTGATCTCTCATGCTTCACTTAAATTATTTTCAGAGTCTCTTAATAGCATGGTAATTTTCTTAATAATAATATGCTCGGTATTCAAGATTGGTGAAACTTTCTTTTGAGTGTGTTGAATACTAAGAAAAGATTGAAGCATGATAATTGTTTTGAGATATGGAGATAATATTAAAGTCATGCTAGTTGAGTAGTTGTGAATTTAAAGAATACTTATGTTAAGGTTTGTGATTCCCGTAGCATGCACGTATGGTGAACCGTTATGTGATGAAGTCGGAGCATGATTTGTTTATTGATTGTCTTCCTTATGAGTGGCGGTCGGGGACGAGCGATGGTCTTTTCCTACCAATCTATCCCCCTAGGAGCATGCGCGTAATACTTTGCTTTGATAACTTCTGGATTTTTGCAATAAGTATATGAGTCCTTTATGACTAATGTTGAGTCCATGGATTATACGCAATATCACCCTTCCACCTTTGCTAGCCTCTCTAATACCGTGCACCTTTCGCCGGTATTATACACCTACCATATACCTTCCTCAAAACAGCCACCATACCTACCTATTATGGCATTTCCATAGCCATTCCGAGATATATTGCCATGCAACTTTCCATCGTTCCATTTATTGTAATTGTTGAGTTATAAGAAAAATAAAAATGTGATGATCATCATTATTAGAGCATTGTCCCAGTGAGGAAAGAATGATGGAGACTATGATTCCCCCATAAGTCGGGATGAGACTCCGAACGAAAAATAAAAAATAAATAAAAAAAGAGGCCAAAGAAGCCCAAATAAAAAGAGGCCATAAAAAAGGAGAAAAGACCCAAACAAAAAAAAAATATAAAAAATGATGAGAGAAAAAGAGAGAAGGGACAATGTTACTATCCTTTTACCACACTTGTGCTTCAAAGTAGCACCATGATCTTTATAGTAGAGAGTCTCTCATGTTATCACTTTCATATACTAGTGGGAATTTTTCATTATAGAACTTGGCTTGTATATTCCAATGATGGGCTTCCTCAAATTGCCCTAGGTCTTCATGAGCAAGCAAGTTGGATGCACACCCACTTAGTTTCTTTTTGAGCTTTCATATACTTATAGCTCTAGTGCATCCGTTGCATGGCAATCCCTACTCACTCACATTAATATCTATTGATGGGCATCTCCATAGCCCGTTGATACGCCTAGTTGATGTGAGACTATCTTCCCATCTTTTTGTCTTCTCCACAACCACCATTCTATTCCACCTATAGTGCTATATCCATGGCTCATGCTCATGTATTGCGTGAAGATTGAAAAAGTTTTGAAAAAGTTAGAGTATGAAACAATTGCTTGGCTTGTCATCGGGGTTGTGCATGATTTAAATCCTTTGTGTGGTGAAGATAGAGCATAGCCAGACTATATGATTTTGTAGGGATAACTTTCTTTGGCCATGTTATTTTGAGAAGACATAATTGCTTTGTTAGTATGCTTGAAGTATTATTATTTTTATGTCAATATAAAATTTTGTCTTGAATCTTTCTAAACTGAATATTCATACCACAATTAAGAAGATTTGCATTGAAATTATGCCAAGTAGCACTCCGCATCAAAAATTCTTTTTTTATCATTTACCTACTCGAGAACGAGCAGGAATTAAGCTTGGGGATGCCTGATACGTCTCAAACGTATCTATAATTTTTGATTGCTCCATGCTATATTATCTACTATTTTGGACTATATTGGGCTTTATTTCCCACTTTTATATTATTTTTGGGACTAACCTATTAACCGGAGGCCCAACCCAGAATTGATGTTTTTTTGCCTATTTCAGTGTTTCGGATAAACAGAATATCAAACGAAGTCCAAACAGAATAAAATCTTCGGGAACGTGATTTTCTCACCGAACGTGATCTAGGAGACTTGGACCCTACTCCAGGGGGTCAAAGAGGAGGTCACGAGGGTGGGGGGCGCGCCCCCCCTAGGGCGCGCCCCCTGCCTCGTGGGCCCCTTGGTGCTCCACCGACGTACTCCTTCCTCCTATATATACACACGTACCCCCAAACAATCAGAACAGGAGCCAAAAACCTAATTCCACCACCGCAACTTTCTGTATCCACGAGATCCCATCTTGGGGCCTGTTCCGGAGCTCCGCCGAAGAGGGTTGTCATCACGGAGGGCTTCTACATCATCATAGCCTCTCCGATGAAGTGTGAGTAGTTTACCTCAGACCTTCGGGTCCATAGTTAGTAGCTAGATGGCTTCTTCTCTCTTTTTGGATCTCAATACAAAGTTCTCCCCCTCTCTTGTGGAGATCTATTCGATGTAATCTTCTTTTTTTGTGGTGTGTTTGTTGAGACCGATGAATTGTGGGTTTATGATCAAGTATATCTATGAATAATATGTGAATCTTATCTGAATTCTTTTATGTATGATTGGTTATGTTTGCAAGTCTCTTCGAATTATCCGTTTGGTTTGGCCAACTAGATTGGTAGTTCTTGCCATGGGAGAAGTGCTTAGCTTTGGGTTCGATCTTGTGATGTCCTTTCCTAGTGACAGAAGGGGCAGCAAGGCACATATTGCATCGTTTGCATCGAGGATAACAAGAAGGGGTTTATTTCATATTGCATGAATTCATCTCTCTACATCATGTCATCTTGCTTAAAGCATTACTCTATTTTTAACTTAATACTCTAGAGCATGCTGGATAGCGGTCGATGAGTGGAGTAATAGTAGTAGATGCAGAATCGTTTCAGTCTACTTGTCACGGACGTGATGCCTATATACATGATCATGCGTAGATATTCTCATAACTATGCTCAATTCTGTCAATTGCTCAATAGTAATTTGTTCACCCACCGTAGAATACTTATGGTCTTGAGAGAAGCCACTAGTGAAACCTATGGCCCCCGGGTCTATTTTCATCATATCGATCTCTAGCACTTTAATCTTGCTTTGCTTTTTTACTTTGCCTTTTACTTTTCACTTTGCATCACTATACCAAAAATACCAAAAATATTATATCTATCAGATCTCACTCTCTTAAGTGACCGTGAATGGATTGACAACCCCTAATCGCGTTGGTTACGAGTAGCTATCGTTTTGTGCAGGTACGAGGGACTTGAGCGTGGCCTCCTAGTGGATTGATACCTCGGTCATCAAAAACTGAGGGAAATACTTACGCTACTCTCCTGCATCATGCCTTCCTCTTTGGGGAAATCCAACGCAAGCTCAAGAGGTAGCAGGAACCTACTCCTACTAGGAGTAGGAATCCCCCCTTGGGCGCGCCTGTTGAGGCCGGCCCTCCTCCTCCCCCCTCCTTTATATACGGGGGAGGGGGGCACCCCATAGACACACAAGTTGATCTTTAGCCGTGTGCGGTATCCCCCTCCATAGTTTTCCACCTCGGTCATATTGTCGTAGTGCTTAGGCAAAGCCCTGCATCGGTAACTTGTGTGTCTATGGGGTGACAAAACTCTCCCTCGGCCTCAACTTGGTCAAGAGTTCGAGGGACGTCACCGAGCTGAACATGTGCAGATCACGGAGGTGCCGTGCGTTCGGTTGGATCGCGAAGACGTTCGACTACATCAACCGCGTTACTAAATGCTTCCGCTTTCGATCTATGAGGGTACATAGACACACTCTTCCCTCTCGTTGTTATGCTTCTCCTAGATAGATCTTGTGTGATTGTAGGAGTTTTTTTGAAATACTACATTCCTCAACAAGCCCAACCCGGCGCGCGCCGCTCAGTCGCTGACGTCTGGAAAGCTTCGGCTGATGCATACAATGCAGAGTGCCCATACTTATTCCCGCGTGCTGGTTAGTGCGAAAAAGGCCAGGGGCCTACTCGGATCCAATATCCAAACCGTTACTGTCTTGGGAGCGCGCGGTAACGAGTAGAGACTCACGGTCATGTGACCCAGTCGCCCCGTCTCGTGGACTTATGGCAAGGGCTAAGAATGCCCGATCGTGCCACCTAATTATCTCGCGGGTACCCTCCAGGTCAACCCGACTTCACATCACTCGCGGGTACTCCTCGGGGCCAACCCGATGTCATCATGGTTCTATGGTAAGTCAAAGTAACCGTGTGTCTGAAACAGCAAGGGGGAAACCTGAGGAATCACCCTCGATGGATTCTCACTCGATGTAACCATCAAGGTGGACTTGGAGGAATCACCCTCGTTGGTCCACACTTCAGGGGTTGCACAATTGAGTCATTATTGGGAGTGGTGAAGGAGGAATCACCCTCCATTACCATGAACGAATAGCTACACTACAGGGTTAACATCAGAAGTGCTGGCGAGGCATCACCCACGGCACTCAAGAGTAACTCTGCAGAGTTGTACAACTAAGGGGTGATGTGCGGTGTCAGGGCCTGGACGTCGATCACGTTGATCGAGTCATCGAACATAAAGCGGGGCAACTGGGACAAGGTGGGGGTCACTGATGGATCTCTAACCAACCTATACTAAGCAATGTAGAATAAGCAGGTAAGGTATGAAAGTAGGTAACAAAAACAGGCTATGCATTAGAGTAGGATCATACAAAAAGCAGTAGTAGTTCTAATGCAAGCATAAGAGAGAAGGGAATGGGCGATATCGGAATGCTCAAGGGGGGTTTGCTTGCCTAGAAGCTCTGCAAACAGATATGGTCCCTTGACGGAGGAATAGTCGATCACTAGTTCAATCACAGTCTTGGGGCCTATCGGAAAGAAGTAAAGGAGGGGGAACATAATAAATAACAGAGCAAACAATGCATCACAAAGCAATACAAGCAAAACGTTGCACTTGGGCCAAACTAACGCAATGCTACACGTTGCAGACGAAGCGGGAATTTAACTAGAATGTTTTCCCGGTTTCGGACATCTGTCAAACAGATGAACCAGAGGGGAAGGTTCCATGTTTGTAGTGCTGGAGGCATCTGACATGTATCTAGATAGCGTATTCGGGTTCGTTGGATTTTTCTGAGCAACTTTCATATATAAAACATTTTCATCCGAGTTACGGATTATTTTATATGATTTATTAAAGTTTTAGTAATTTTCTAAAATTATTACTAAAACTAAAATGGGGTTATTGCATCAGCATGATGTCATCCCGACGTCAACAGTTAACTGAGTTGACCAGGGCCGTTCTGTCATAGACTTAGCTAATTAACAGGGTTAAATTAACTAATTTAGTTAATTAGGCTAATTAAGCAAAGTTAATTAGTTAATTACTTATTTATTTTTATTAATTCTTTTTTAATCTTTGGGGGGGGGCTAGTCGTCAGTGGCGCACTAGGGCCTAGCGGGGCGGGTAAAGGGCGTGCGGTTGCGGGTGCCGCCCGGGTGGAGGCTGAGCCCGCCTAGGGCACGGGGCGTGGCAGAGGTCAGCGGGCGCGCGGGCCGTCGGCCCCGATGAGCAGCGAGGCATAGGCGAGGCTAGGGTGCGGGCGGGAGCCGCGGCGAGCGCGAGGCAAGAAGAGCAGCAGCGGCGAGCGCGAGGCAAGAAGAGCAGCAGCGGCTCGAGGGGCAAACGAGGCGCAGCCGGCGGTGTCGGGATCGAGGGGAAAGAAGTGGGCCAGCTGAGGCGGTCGACGCGAGCAGGGCGGTAGCGGCGTCGTTGCGTGCGCGCACGCGAGGCGAGTGCAGACGTTGGCGGCAAAGTGGAGCGGGGTAGCTGGCGGGGCCGGCGCAGGCGGCGACATCCGAAGGCAGGGCGGTCAGCGGTGGCCGGGCGTAGCTATGAGGGGGGGGGTCGAGCGGCGAGCGGCAGGAGGGGCGAGGGTGGCCAGCGCAGGCGTGCTCGGGAGCGGGTGAGGACGGCTATGATGGTGGGTGCGGGCAGCGGCAAGGAGAAGCAGCGGTGAGCAGCAGAGGGCGGCAGTAGTCTGCGACGGTCAAGCGCGACAGCGCAGCAGGCATCGCTGACGGTAGAGGCGGCAGCGAGCAGTGCACAGGCAAGCAATGCAGCAGCGGGAACGGTGCGACACAGCACGCAGCAAGTGGTAGCATGAAGAGCAGTAGTAAGCAGCTGTCGCACGGGCCAGTGGGCGCGGTGCTCTAGTCATTGATGTGGGCGGCGACTAACGGCGATGACACAGATGGTGAAAAAGGGGTATCCGGAGGAGGCTCACAGTGAGTTGTAGGCATGCTTGGAGAGGTCAGGGAGGTGTCGGGGAGGAGCCGACATCGTCGAATCGACGCGGTGGGGTTGCGGTGGCCTTGGCAGGGAAGACGACCCAATGACGAGGCTACGCGGCGTTTTGGCCTTGATCCACAGGCGAGCACGAAGGAGACGAGGGTGACGAGGCTCATGGGCACCTTCTTGTAGCTTGATGAAGCTTCGATGCACGTCAACGACGGCGACGCGGTGACGACCGAGCTTGGTCAGCTCGTGCGAGAGGGAGAGGGAAGAGGAGAGGGGCAACCGAGAGGAGTGGGCTGTTAGGGTTAGCAGGGGGATGCCGGGTGGCCTTAGCCGTCGCCGGGAATGATGGGGAGGCGCGGGATGGCCGCTCCATGGCTGATCCGGCCATGGACGATGCTCGTTGCTTCCAGGGGGGTGAACAGGAGGGAGACACCAGGTGAGTTGGGATGGGCTGTGCACTGTGCACTTACGGCCCAGTCCAACAGGTAAGTCTTACCTTATTTATTTTTCGCTTTCTGTTTTATATTCTCTCTCTGCTTTGTACTTTATTTTAATAATAGAAAAGAGTTTCTATAAATATGGGACTTGTCCCATAAATACTCTGCAATATTATGAGGCTGTACACAAAGTTTAGGGTCGACTGGAAAATGTCTAGCCTTTTGTTAATTTTGAAAAGGCCATATTTAGTGTTGTCGACCCTGGTTTAAATAGATCATGAGCATCTAATCATTTCTAATTTTTTTTCTTCTTATATGACAGTCACTTAGTGATTAATTGTAATACAGTGAACATTTTTATCTTGCTGTTTGAAAAACTATTATTTTTAATTTATTTTATTTTTTTAATTTGAGCTCGGTTTGGATCAAAGTGAGGTTTAGCAAATTAAATGTGATGACATGGTATCATTAGGGTGTGCTTATAGTAGCTTGATTACCGGGATGTAACAATAGACCACTACAAGGCCAGTGAGGACAGAAAGATGTTGGCCTTCTTGCAGCAGCTGGAATCTTTGGACGCCATTGTTCAAAAGCACATCGACCTGGCCACGAAAGCCGCTGCAACGTAGCCGTTGTCCGGTGGGCCGGCGCCCTGAGTCGAGGAGATGGACGTTGTCGATGGATGCATCTTTCTTCTCTCCACATGTAACCAACACTACATCGCCTCGTGGCCTTAATGTTTTATTAGTGTATGGCATTTTTACTCTAGTCGTAACATTTTCACTGTGAGGTGGGTCCACAGTTGAGCAAACCGACCATCGAAAAATCCCCACCCGCCCACCGCGCGTCGGCTGAGTTAGAATTTGGAAGAGAGAAACGAGGGAGAAGAGCTAGCCGTAGCATGGACGCTATCGTCAGACGGGAGTCGTGTTGATAGAATAGGAGTACCGAGTACTCGTACCTCTTTTTTTAGGGAAAAAGTAGTCGTACATCTAGTACCACTAGTTGGGTGCGTGCGACCTATACCTATCATCACTTTACGTCTCCTTTTTGAACCACGGCTACACTTCATAGTAGTACATATTTTTTCACGCATTTATCCTCCTATATGTACTCCTAGGCTATTTCCATGTGCTCCCTTTCGCCGACATATGGGACATAGAGCATCTGGGTCGTATTGCATGCACGACTCAGAGCATATGGAACCATGCCGGCGTACCTTACATTTTAGACCTCACAAATTACTACAGCAAACCGGATTATTTTCATAGAAACCGGAGCACGTTCATTAAATTTTGGACATAACACATTTATAAAAAATGGCCGGACCTAAACCAGTCTAAGGTCTTCTTTGATTCGCAGGACACTGAAAACACAGGAATGGGGAAAGTATGATGGCGATGAACCGAGACGAGGAGGAAGAGGGGTAGTAGTGTACATGCTACAGACTAGAATGTAGCACATTGCTTTTTATGGCCATATCACCACATTGTTTTCTATGGCCTAATTCCTGCTGGTTCACTGGGCTGCCGTGGTTCGCACTCCTCCGGCGTGAGTAGTAGTACTAGTATATACACTATATATACCGCATGATTCTTTGTTCCTTCTTATGTACTTCGCTGACATGTGGGAGTGCCAGCATACTGGTCGATGTGTCATGCACCAGATTAGAGTGGGGAATGGAAGGGGGGTATCACCCCGGTCGTAGCGCAGCAATTCATGACTATAGTGAGTAGTCATATCACAAGACCCCGTCTTTCCATTAGTAACGCGCCGTCAAATCACGCAGCCCTACCTTTCCAGCAGTAAGTTCAATCCGCTACTCCCTCACCCTCCTCGGCTCTCCGTCAAACCGCCTACGTGTAAACTGCCGCACGTACAGCCCGGGAAAAGCCCCACCCTCAACTTTTAATTACTCATAGTACTGTATAATTTTGTATCGATGAATTGCACCATGGAGCAGAAAACCAAAAGAAAAAATGTGGTACTACATGTAAACAAATACAGTTCAAGCTCTAGCTAGCAATTCATAATGTAAACCGTGCATGTGTTTATACGTATAGGTTACTTCAAAGTACTGAGTCCATTGATGCAATGTGGTCAAAATGTACCATCGATATCTCAAAGCCAAAATAGTTCAAGCTTGTTCGTTCTATATAAATACTAGTACTGTATGTTTATTCACTCGTGGGTTGTTCAATGAATGGAGGGCCGGGGAGTAGTACTAGTAAGTAGGAGTCGTACAGTTAGTCATGTTAAATACAAATTTTCTTTTCTTTAATGCCACGTACACAAATTGAAACGCTTGTTGTGGAGAGAAAAAGATAATCACTCCACTATATATATAGGCAGGGGCTTGAGCACTTGCTTTACTAGGGTTGCCCTCTTCATTCTATCACCCTCTCCAGATCTAAACAAGATAGCGGTAGCGACATTTTCTCTCTGCTCACCGCTGGTCACAGATCTGGCTGGATCCCTTTGGCCGGAGTGTGCAGAGGACTAGGTGCATCGTTCACGCGGTCATCGGCATCGAGGGAGGAAACCCACAGCCGCCGACGGGTCCCAATCCTCTGCCCGTGCCGTTCTCTCCGACACACCGCCGGCTCGGGAGGTCCTCCGAACCTTCTTATGCATAAGTACTGACCTGCCGCCGCCGACATCCCGATGACCCTCAGGTATAAGTTCATTGAAAGCGGCCTTGCTCTACTGCCCCAGCTCCCCACGTGTCTGCATGTGCATCTTTTTCCACTTCCATCAGCTCTTCCAAAGCCACCTAAATTTTTAGTATTATTGGAGGTAAAGCTACTTCATGTAGTTGAATCTAGGACTTGGTTCAAACAACGAAGAAAGGGGGGAAATTCGTAGCATGATTCTAGGACTTGATTCAAAGAGGAAATAACAGGGGGAAAGTAGTAGAGAATGGATACCCAACCGGTCTCTTGGTTGAAAAGGGAAATAAAGGGAAAGGGGTAGAAACTGGATAAGGAACAGATCTATTATTGGTTGGAAAACAGATAGAAAGTGGAGGCTGGTGGACAAGTCAATAGAGTATGTCCAGGATTAGATTTGCTGCCCTCACATAGTAAAAGTTCTCCAGGATTAGATTTGCTGCCGTCACATAGTAAAAGGTCTCCAGGATTAGATTTTCTTCCCTCACATAGTAAAAGGTCTCCAGGATTAGATTTGCTGCCCTCACATAGTAAAAGGTCTCTAGGATTAGATTTTCTACCCTCACAGAGAATGTACAAACTCGGCATCACCACTTTATGTCTCCTTGTAGGTACATTGTGTTGATGCGTCCACTGTCGCATGTCCTTATACCAACCTTTTTCTATTGTTAATGTAAGGGCGCATGTAAAATGAAGCGATCACACTGTTACCTTAAGGACATGTCTAACCAGTGTTATTGTTAATCTAATGCCTCCAGTGATATGATGCAATTAAACTGTGTTACAAATTGTACTCATGTTGTTTTCCCCAGTATGATAAGTAAGTTGCTTCTTTACGCTGCTCAGTGTCCTGGTGTCCCCATGACCCCATGCCCTTAAACCAACTCTTTAGCTGCTGTTGATTTACTGTATCTGGTAAACAAGCAATGCCACCATTAAAGTAATCCCATATTTGACGAATGTCATTGTTGATTGTAATGCTTCCGGTAACATGAAGCATTGATGATGTTTTAAAATTTCTATTGTCCTTGTGTGATTTCCATGAACATAATTAAGATGCTTCTTTTCATTTCGTGTATGTTTTGTATCTTCTTATTGAGCAGCAACCGTTTACTTTCTATCTTTTTGTGCAGATAGGGATATCCATTTCACCTTGTTGCTATTGGGACCTTTTGGTGAACTGCACAAAACACTTTTTTGGAATGAGTGTCTTGTGCAGTTCAACTAAAATGTCACGTGGGCAACATCTCTCAATTTTGGTGGAACTGCACAAAATGGTGATTGGAGTTTCCAAAATATCCGTCAAATTCTGCTGGTAATCTCGTGCAACATTTTATTAGCCTTTGCAAGATGAGCCGTCACTGTCACCACAATGGCACTTTATTTTAGTGGAACTGCACAAAAGGATAAGAAAATTATAGTTGCACCTTACATGAGCAGGACAACCAACCTTAATGTTGCTCAATTTTTATGCAACTACTAAAGAAGAACCTGCCAGCTCACGGGAGCAAGTACTTCTTGCTAGCTGAATGATGCAATCTTTGCTTCATTTCAGGTGAACTGCAGAAAAAGTGGCATGAATTGAATCATTGAGTGGAGCTGTAGGTTGAGTTCAAGGAGTGCCACTATTATAGTAATCGTGCTCTTTATTATCTGTGCTGTGCAAACAGGAATACTCAACTACAAATGTTTTGATGGTCAAGAGCATTCGCCAAGTTCTTGGGTTGTATGACACGGCTAGCCAAGATGGATTTAATCCCGGTATTCACTTTATGAAAAGGCTCTAATGGGTTGGTTCTGAATCTTGCAAGCTGGGAATCAATGAGATGTGTAGGCATCTTTGTTGTACTTATTATTTGAATCTTATTTGTTGGTTCTGAATCTTGCAAGCTGGGAAACACGACATGATGATGCAGAGGATATCAACCATCACAAATAGTTCAAACTTTGTAGTATTATCTGTGTAAAAGTGCGACAAATGTGCTGATTGTGTGCGTCCTGAGAATAATAATTCTAATTGTTGTGCATGTTGATCCTGTGGCACTGATAGAACGAGCCAATGCATTGCTTGTTTTAAGAATAAATTTTAATTAAAGGTAATTAAATTTAAGTAAAGTGTCCACTAGCACTTGTTATTACAGTACCAATATAGACCCGCTCGTGAACCGACGTGTGGCCGGAATAGGTTTCTTAATGGAGGCGTTTGAATGCACCAAGGGTGCATGTTCTGTCAAGCATGCAGTGGGCAAGGGAGGGGTAGTAACTGTTGTCTCCTGTACACACTCAGTTTACTGTTGAATCCAGTTCCCCAAGAGCTGAAAAACGAATTGCTGTCGCCGCCTACCCACTCGTTCACTTGAAGAGACTCCAATGGCGATCCTAGGGGTGAGCCTGTTGGATATGGACTTCAGCAAGGAGTTCACCTTTGAGTTCGTCGTTTAGTCCCATGGCTGCACCAAGTTGAATGTGATGTACACCAACGATCCGGACTCGGTGAAGCTCTGCCTCCCCGAGTTCAAGCAGTACCTACAGGACGAGAAAGCACAAGATCGAAGGACTAGACCTTGTGCCATCTCCTAACAGGGACCAGCGGATCGCCATCGCCCAGGTATGCATGCGGGATATGGTTCTGGAGCATTTGCCCGTTTCATAGATAGCACCGACTGCACCTTCGCTACGCTGGAGAGAAGGAAGAATGCGATGATTCGGCCATCTGGTGCAACCTGCTTGTCGACATCCAGAAGCAATACAAGATCATCGACAATGGGCAGGAGAAGGACTCTATGGTTGACCTCGCCGAGACCATCATCGACCCTTGCTACGCTAACATGAAAGAAGACATTGATAGCAAGGACATGAACACATGGGAGGTACCTCTAAATGTATCCTACATAACCTTGCAGCGAAGGACGCATACGCATGCTACGACATGGATAGGCGAATCTTGGACATGAGAGTGTGTCTGCTTCCCGTAATCGATGAGTACACAGACAGCCGCAGCGTCATGATCAAGCATGCTAGGAAGGTCTAGATGATGTACTTTATCTGTTTAAGCACCTTTATCATCTGAGTGTTTCATGATGTGGCACCCCGATCCGCATGGAGCAGGGGGCCTTCGCACATCAGCCCAGGATAACACCTGACGCACGACAGGTCCATGATACAACATTCCAGGTACAAGAATATTCATCAAATACATGTATAGAGGATTACATCATTGATGATTACAATTATCTGGCATAGCCCTAATGCTATTTAAATGGCGGCGGAAGTATTGGTTTGGCGGATCATCAACTCTGGTTGGGCTCCATAACTCACAGGACTAGCAAGATTACGGCCTAGCACGACGGAACAAGCGAACAATCCAGGCACGACCTACAAACAGGCATGACATGCCAGGTCAGTACATTGAATGTACTTGCAAGACAACCAATTATATAGCATCCATACAAGCAGATGACAAAGCAAGAACCAAGCGCATGGAACAACCTATCTCATATCAATTACTAAACATGGCATAATATAAATCCACTAAGCATGAACAACATCATAGCATTTACTAGTATGACACTAACAAGGCATATCAAAATATGCTTCTAACATGGCAATAACAAAACATAGCACATCATCTCAATCAGGGCATAATTTAGCATATCAATCAAAGCATGGCATGGCATCATGAAACTATGCTGAATATAAACTACCGGTCATATCCAATGCAGACATAAAATGTTAAATTTATCCAATCATCTCCTGTTTTGCCATGGTTCTTTAAATGCAAACATATTACTCATGCAATGCAACCCAACTTGTGCACCGAGTCTCTCGGACTCTCTTTTAACGGGTTGCCTCGCAACCGAACGATGATCACTCACGGATCACAAACGGAACCATACTCGGTTCAACAGGTTACCTTGTAACCAAACGGTGACCACTCACGGATCACAAACGGAACCACACTTGGTTCAACACTCACCGAGACCTCATCTCGTGATCATATCGACACATCATCGTGATTACTCACGACTATCTCATAGTCCAAGTCACCACATTATTTGTTACACATTATTCATCAACTTAATTATTTCAGGTTTATCCTCCATTTCAACCAAGACCCGATAGTGTGACCTACTACAAACTGTGCTGCTATCGATAGACTTTATAAACACTTTGCAGAGGTAGCGCACTTAAACCACACCACGAAAATGGAGCATGACTAAACTATATGATTTTGTAGGGTGAACTTTCTTTGGCCATGTTACTTTAAGAAAACATAATTGCTTTGTTGGTTTGCTTGAAGTATTATTATTCTCTATGTCAATATGAACTTTTTTCTTGAATCTTCCTAATCTGAATATTCATACCACAATTAAGAAGATTTGCATTGAAATTAGGCCAAGTAGCACTCCGCATCAAAAATTCTCTTTTTATCATTTACCTACTCGAGGACGAGCAGGAATTGAGCTTGGGGATGCCTGATACGTCTCCAACGTATCTATAATTTTTGATTGCTCCATGCTATATTATCTACTATTTTGGACTATATTGGGCTTTATTTTCCACTTTTATATTATTTTCGGGACTAACCTATTAACCGGAGGCCCAGCCCAAAATTGTTGTTTTTTGCCTATTTTAGTGTTTCGAAGAAACGGAATATCAAACGGAGTCCAAACGGAATAAACCTTTCTGGAATGTGATTTTATTCCCGAATATGACCCAGGAGACTTGGACCCTACGCCAAGGAAGCTTCAAGGTGGGCACGAGGTAGCGGGGCGCGCCCTATACCCCCAGGCGCGCCCCCACCCTTGTGGGCCCATTGAAGCTCCACCGACGTACTTCTTCCTCCTATATATACCTACGTACCCCCAAACGAACAGAGACGGAGCCAAAAACCTAATTCCACCGCCGCAACTTTCTGTATCCACGAGATCCCATCTTGGGGCCTGTTCCGGAGCTCCGACGGAGAGGGCCGTCATCACGGAGGGCTTCTACATCACCACAGCCTCTCTATTGAAGTGTGAGTAGTTTACCTCAGACCTTCGGGTCCATAGTTATTAGCTAGATGGCTTCTTCTCTCTTTTTGGATCTCAATACAAAGTTCTCCCCCTCTCTTGTGGAGATCTATTCGATGTAATCTTCTTCTTTTTGCGGTGTGTTTGTTGACACCGATGAATTGTGGGTTTATGATCAAGTCTATCTATGAATAATATTTGAATCTTCTCTGAATTCTTTTATGTATGATTGGTTATCTTTGCAAGTCTATTCGAATTATCCATTTGGTTTAGCCAACTAGATTGGTAGTTCTTGCCATGGGAGAAGTGCTTAGCTTTGGGTTCGATCTTGCGGTGTGCTTTCCCAGTGACAGAAGGGGCAGCAAGGTACGTATTGCATCGTTGCCATCGAGGATAACAAGATGGGGTTTATTTCATATTGCATGAATTTATCTCTCTACATCATGTCATCTTGCTTAAAGCGTTACTCTGTTTTTAACTTAATACTCTACATGCTGGATAGCGGTCGATGAGTGGAGTAATAGTAGTAGATGCAGAATCGTTTCGGTCTACTTGTCGCGGACATGATGCCTATATACATGATCATGCCTAGATATTATCATAACTATGCTCAATTCTGTCAATTGCTCAACAGTAATTTGTTCACCCACCGTAGAATACTTATGCTCTTGAGAGAAGCCACTAGTGAAACCTATGGCCCCCGGGTCTATTCTCATCATATCAATCTCCATCACTTTAATCTTGCTTTGCTTTTGACTTTGCCTTTTACTTTTCACTTTGCATCTCTATACCAAAAATACCAAAAATATTATATCTATCAGATCTCACTCTCGTAAATGACCCTGAAGGGATTGACAACCCCTAATCGCGTTGGTTGCGAGTAGCTATCGTTTTGTGCAGGTACGAGGGACTTGAGCGTGGCCTCCTACTGGATTGATACCTTGGTTCTCAAAAACTGAGGGAAATACTTACGCTACTCTGCTGCATCATCCTTTCCTCTTCGGGGAAATCCAACACAAGCTCAAGAGGTAGCACTGGGTCATCTCCCGGAACAGTGGTAGGAGGCTAAATTCCTGCTTCTGTCACCACGGGGAAAAAGCAGAACTCCCTCCTCTCTGCCACTTGCGGGAACTTGGTTCGGAGGTATAGGATAGCCTCCACAGCAGCGGCCTGAATTGCCAAGTCAGTAGTGGGCATGGCTCTGCCCTGAAAAACCAAAGGCTAACCATCTGCCGTGGGACTTGGGCAGATTTGCACTCTTGCGTCATAGCGATGAAGGTGAGGGATAGGTGTCGATTGGAACACCAGCTAATCTGGGCTAACATTACAGGCAAAGGCTTTGGTGAGCATCTTAGTAAGAATAGGTGGAAAACCTGTATGGTTGATGGCAAAGGTGCGGGTGTAAAACTTGGGAGCTTTGAGAGCGTGAGTCATGGGTGGGGTGTTACTAGCTAGGCTTCTTTGCAGGGACATGGCTGATTGAGGAGTGAGCGATACGGCTAGCGGAAAGGGGATTTTATAGGCAGCGATGCGGGATATGCCCACATGGTGTAACCCCTTTCCCTTAATGGCGAAGGGTAAATGGTGCGGCCGACCAGAAAGGATGTGGTTGCTATTCGTTCCAGGATAACTAGGCGGATACAGCACGGTGAGGATGTGTCAATCCCGACTGTGCCACCTGTTGATTAACAGTGGCCATGCCGGATACCAGGGATGGGTCAACTCCCTTAGGGTCATTACGGGTTAATGGTAGCGGTGATCTAATGCTAGGATAACCTATGCCAGCCTGACTGCTCTGATACCATCTCCTGTGGCACCCCAATTTTCATGGAGCAGGGGGCCTTCGCACATCAGCCCAGGATAACACCTGACGCATGACATGTCCATGATACAACATTCCAGGTACAAGAATATTCATCAAATACATGTATAGAGGATTACATCATTGATGAATACAATTATCTCGCATAGACCTAAGGCTATTTAAAAGGCGACAGAAGTCTTGGTTTGGCGGCTCATCAACTCTGGCTGGGCTCCATAACTCACAGGACTCGCAAGATTACGGCCTAGCACGACGGAACAAGTGAACAATCCAGGCACGACCTACAAACTGGCTTGACATGCCATGTCAGTACATTGAATGTACTTGCAAGACAACCAATTATATAGCATCCAAACAAGCAAATGACAAAGCAAGAACCAAGCGCATGGAACAACCTATCTCATATCAATTACTAAACATGGCATAATATAAATCCACTAAGCATGAACAATATCTTAGCATTTACTAGTATGAAAATAACAAGGCATATCAAAATATGCTTCTAACATGGCAATAGCAAAACATAGCATATCATCTCAATCATGGCATAATTTAGCATATCAATCAAAGCATGGCATGGCATCATGAAACTATGCTGAATATAAACTACCGGTCATATCCAATGCAGACATAACATGTTAACTTTATGCAATCATCTCCTGTTTTGCCATGGTTCTTTAAATGCAAACATATTACTCATGCAATGCAACCCAACTTGTGCACCGAGTCTCTCGGACTCTCTTACCAACGGGTTGCCTCGCAACCGAACGGTGATCACTCACGGATCACAAACGGAACCACACTCGGTTCAATGGGTTACCTTATAACGAACGGTGATCACTCACGGATCACAAACGGAACCACACTTGGTTCAACACTCACCGAGACCTCGTCTCGTGATCATATCAACACATCATCGTGATTACTCACGATTGCCTCATAGTCCAAGTCACCACATTATTTGCTACACATTATTCATCAACTTAATTATTTCAGGTTTATCCTCCATTTCGACCAAGACCCGATAGTGTGACCTACTATGAACTGTGCTACTATCGACAGACTTTATAAACACTCTGCAGAGGTAGCACACTTTACCCACACCACGGAATCCATGGCCTCGTCATCCCATTCGGGTGGACCAACGGCATTTTGACGAAATCGAGCTACTACCATGACACTCTCCCGGCCACTCCGAACAACACCCCTTTTAGGTTCAGTCCTGGGTGGCCCCGTGCCTACCAAAGACACCAACGGCCACCGTCGTGGCAAAACAATAAATGGTCCCAAATGGGGACATGAGCTCAAAACCAAACCCGGGCAGACAAGTCCTATGTCCGCCTACCTGATCAGGGTAGCGCGTGCCCATAACCTTCCCTCGTTGGAGGCACCGGCGAGAGGCATGACAATAGATCGCATTAAGGCCTTCCCAAAAAGGGAAAATGTGGCTGCACTAAAAAAGTTCGATTTGGTGGCACTATGACTCGATCCCATTGATGACGGAGGACGGTTGTTATTATTAAGTCATATTATTATCTTCTCCATCATCATGAACATATTTAACATGAATGCAACAATGAACATGCATCATACAAATGCTTTAATAAAATACCAAGCTTCTCAAGTGAACAACTATAGCATAAAGAACATGACAATACCAAGTAGTAGCATATCAACGGTGTATTACAATCATCATAACATTTTATAATGATGTCATGAAAATAAAGTAGAGTAGTGACATGGCATTATCAATAACAACATTCTAATTATCATGGCAAAAGATACCATCAAAACACAAGCATGCATGTTAAGCATAACGGAATAACTGCAAACAAAAACGATCAGAAACAACTGCAACTACACACACACAGGGTGTAAGCAAAGTCAACATGCAAGTTCGGGGCTCATGATAAGAGGTTGGCTTGCCTGGGGGTCGACAAATACTCCGGGAAGAAGTGTGAAATGATCGTGGAAAGATTTGCCAGAAACAGTTCTCTCTCGGAGGGGGGCTGCTTACGGGCAAGGGAAAAATAGGCATTTTTAGAATGTGCAAACATCAAGAAAATAGTCCTGTCAAAAGGAGCTCGACGAACAAAGAACATGAGCGCTGGAATCACCTCGATCGGAGTTACGAGTGGAAAGTTGTGGCCGTTTGTTCGTTAAGCAGAAATTGAATAAAATCTATCCATTTTTGGCCTTAACGGGTGAACGTTCACAAATTAGTCACTTCGGCCGGCGGGCTAAAAATAAGAAAGCGTAAAGCTCAGAATACTTTTTCGGAGCAGAGAAAACGTATTTCAGACAATACATCTTCAGAGTATAGAAAACGTAAAAAGGTCGAGGCGTCTTCACTTATCTGACATGGCGCTCTCGACTCGCCGACAAGTGGGGTCGCACGGAGTGGGGCCCGCTCGGCCCTCACGTTCTTCTTCCTCCCGCTCAGGCGCGCCTGGCCGAGGGAGTGGCTCGTCCCGACGGCAAGCTTCGGTGACTCTGGCCATCATACGAGGTGTCCGGCCTATCCAGGTGATCGGGAGGGAGAGGCGCATCCAGTGGAGGTGGTCGCTACCGCCGAGGAGCGCCGAAGAGAGAGTAACAGGGCCCGTGGCGGAGAGGGGGTTCGGCCGCCGGTGAACGCAATGCTACGGTGGGGTAGGGGAGAGGCCGAGACCACAGGGAGGTTCACCAGAGCATGGGGGATGCAGTGGTGGTGAGGGAACGGAGAGGAGGGCTCGGGAGTGCCGGAATCGATGGAAGCCCGAGGCGGCGGCCATGGTGGTGGTGGGGGTTAGAGAGGGGCTCTGGGCTTGAGGAGAGGCTTGGGGAGGGGGTTGTGGACTGCGAGGAATCTCGGGGCGTGCTTAAATAGCCGCGGGAAGGGCTCGAGGGGGAGCTATGGAGGTGGCATGCGGCAGGCGACGTGTCCGTGCGTCGGCAACGACGCAGTGTCGGCAGGCGCGGCCAAGGCTCACGGGAAGCGGTGGGAAGGCAACAAGGAGGAAGCGGACAAGCGCCAGAGGCTCACAGAGACGAGCAGTGCTCGGAGACGAGAGGAGGAAGAGGAAAGAAGCGAGGAAGGCAATTATGGCCATGGAGCTCACTGTTCGGTCATTGGAATGGCTCGCCGGAGAAGAAAACGAAGGGGGCCAGAGGTCCAGAGGGAAGAAGACGTCGAGAGGGAGCTGTAGGACATTAATGGGGAGGCCAGAGCCGGTCGGAGCAGCGCTGCCAACGAGAACAGTGCGTAGATCACCGTTTTGGCTGGCTGCTCTCGTGGTCACCACGGATAAGGCGCGCTCTGGGCTCTTTAATGATGCCAGCTCATGTCTACATCATAGTTCGTCCAAGATAGAGTATTACCACGGTAAACTAAGCTTCACAAGTTTGCTGTTGCAAACTTGGCCACATCCACTACAAAAAAAGACACATCCGTGACATTTTGGGCCGAACGAATTTTTTTCCTGTCATACATATGACACTTCTATGACGATAATTGTGACAAAACCCGGTATCATCATAGATGTGGTGGGCTCCTACTTCTATGACAAAAAAACATGACAGAAAATGGGCTTTTCGTCCTGGGCGGGCCGGAGACGCAGCTGCATGACATTCTTTGGGCCGTCCATGACGGAAAAACCGTGGTAGAAGTGAGGGGGAGGAAAATTTCGGGGAGTTCCCGGTTACGGTGGGAGGTCGGGGGCCGAGCGATGCGCGTTTCTCTCGTACGCGTTGGATCTAACTAAACCCAAGCGAGGCGTTGGGCTCTAACTGAACCCGAGCGGTTGCACCGCAGGCCACGCGTTACTGAACCCGAGCGATCGATCGATGACTGTTAACTGAACCTGATCAAGCGGTTCCTTCGCTACTGCTGCTAACTGAAGCCGATCGATGGGATGAACAGTGAGCGTTGCGGGGGGTTTGGATGAACAGTGAGAGTAGCGTTGCCTCTGGATGAACAGGACCCCGTGGTGTGGTGGAGGGCTGGATGAACGATAGACGGTGGAGGGGTGCCCGTGGAGGGGTGGATGAACAGGACCCCGTGGTGTGGAGGGCTGGATGAACAGTAGACGGTGGAGGGGTGGTTGAACAGGACCCC